>NC_068286.1:1079565-1232065 GCF_025860055.1 Xyrauchen texanus | reverse complement strand
CATCGTACCTCCGTATTCAGCCTCCGGAGGCAGCATTTCCTTGTTTCAGACGCAGCTTTGAAGTTGCACTCACGCGCTCGTACAGATCCAGAGCGAGCCTCAATCTCCTGACAGTTTAAACGGCCTGGATCGCCTGCTTGGATTGTCACGGACTGACCGTCATGACTTGTGAATCAGAGGAACTTTTGATCCTGAAGATTTGATTCTGGCTAATAGAATTTGCGCTTCAGAGGAAGATATTAGATATTCATGAGGTTCATGAATGACATCGGTTTAAACAAAATATGCGCATATCTGCAGATGGTACATGACATCAATTTTATTGATCTTTGCATTTTTATCATTAGACAATAAAGTAAAAAGTTACAGGGAACTGTTGAGGAGAGAGAGGGAGAATGAAACAGACAAGCACTTTAACATGAGCTCAAACGCATCAGCCGCGGTCTCTGATATGCGGACCATTAAAATGAGACTGTGTTGCACACCGGTCTATTATTGTAGTAACACGATGACGCGTAACAACTTCACATGCAAACAGGTGATTCTCAGCGCCATCAAACAATATATCGGTCGACCACTAATCTAAGCATCTTAAAAAGATCAGATTTACAAACATCTAAATCATAAATGTCTCAAAGATATCTTATTGACATCCGAGAAGCAAACAATGTAAAAATACGTCTTCCAGATGAAAACACCCATGATGGCACATGCGCATCACCCAGACGTCAATTTGATGAGTGTGTTTACATCTGGAAGACATGTTTTTTTCCGTTGTTTGTTCATCTGCAATACATCTATAAGACATTTCCTCTCGGATGTCAATAAGACATTCAGTAGATGTCTTTGAGACGTTTGTGATTTATAATGTTTATAAATCTGATATTTTTAAGATGTTTAGCAGATGTTATTTAGACTGAGATGCTTTCCAGATTAAATGATCTTAAGCAGACATAGATGTACGTGTACCATCTGGGCCCCCTCCCACACACCCCTTTGTCCAAATGCAATGCATATAATAGGTTGGGATCATTTATTGTTCAGGAGGCAGAAAGATAGAGTGAGAGATGGAGGAGATATTGGGTGGGGAAAGATGGAGAGATGGAGGAGATGTTGGGAGGGGACAGATGGAGGTCTGTCAGAATGCAGCAGCAACAGTCAGTGGCGCCAGCACATTTAAACACCACTCACGCGCCACATCATTCAGCTCGCCTTTGGCCTGTAACTCAATTTACATGCAATGAAAAATGACTAACGTGTGTGTGGGCGTGCATGTATACACAGTGTGTGTGTATGCATGTATTTATGGGTGTTCTATATAATGGGATGTGACTGAACACACAACTGCCAGTGGTACATTCATTCGTACCTTGAGGTGTTCCCGTATCCACCCTACATCCTCTCCACCGCCTCTCCTCTCTCCTCTCCACCCCGATTCACTCTGTACTCCTCTTCTCCTCCCGTGTCACCAGAATGGATTAAGATTAAAATTTAAACAGCTGCCATCTTCCAGGCGAAAAAAGGACTGAAAACATAATATTAAAATCAAAATAGTCCCCAGTATAGAGTGCCTTCAGTCTGTGCAAGAGGAATGGTTAAAAGAGAATGGTATATTCCACTAAGAATACAGTCCTCTGGCCCTGGCGATAACACAAATTACCATGTAACTTTAAAAGCATTAATGACTGAAGATGAGAAATGATTCGGTTAATTAGTCACCATGAGCAGATATTCTTAGATTCAATTTTGACGAATCGCGCGAATTATTCGCGCCAATTTTGAGGCATGCCGTCTTCACGCGATGAACTGTTGATCGTCAAGGGTATTGCAATGAGACGATAAGCTGATGGAGACCCTCTTCTGGTGGACAGGTGATTTTTAACGAAATAAAAAACTAAATTAATAACACATCTATTCAAGTGATTTTCATAGAAAATGACGAATGTAAATAAAACTAATCATAAGAAGGAAAAATCGGAGGCAAAGCTGAGGTAAAAAGAGGTGCGTCGATTGATACAGACGCAAGAATCCCGCCTTGCGCTGCTCTCCGTCCTCGATGACTAAAAACGGCTTTCATCCGTGATAAATGTCACCGATTATCAACAACATACGCGGTATTTATCGCTGAAACCCATCGTGGACATCCGTGACGAAAACCACGGCCTGCACGTAACGATAAATGAAACGACGAATGAAAACACTGTTAGGCGTATAATAAATGAATAAAAACGGCTATATATTCACATCTACAGTCACCAAATTCTCTTAATCAAAATCCCATCGATTCGATGGAGCCCCGATGGAACAGGTATAACAGAGAAGCCTGTGATGGTGGCCATTAATGTGCAGCACTTGAGGTGATTTTTTCCAAAGATGCAGAATATCCCAGCAGATATCAACAGATCAATGGAAGATGCTGCATATATTAGAGACACACGGCGACAACACTGTCTCGGACACACGAAACCCCAATGATTTAGTTTATTATAGATGCGTGGCGGATCCTGCCGGGAGAGAAACGCTATTCCCGTTTGTGCTGGATGCGACAGGCGTGACCGGACGAATCTTAACGCCTTAACACACACACACACACACACACACACACACACACACACACACAAGCACACACACACACACACACACACACACACACACACACACACACACACACACACACACTCTCTCTCTCTCTCTCTCTCTCTCTCTCTCTCGTTGTCTCTCAATTCAAGTTGCTTTATTGGCATGACCAAAGTACATGTTTGTATTGCCAAAGCATTAAAAAAACTACATAGAAAATAGTTTAGAACAATAGAACTAGGATTTGAACAAGCAATATAAAAGGAAAAACATTGAAAATCATTAAAGAAAATAGATAATACAAATTATTATGATCAATTATCAAGTTAACTTTAACTAATGAACTATATAAACTGAATTCAATATTATCTACAAATGAGGGGTTTTGGGATAATAGTGGTTTCTGATGAGGATTTCCTTGAGGAAGTGCAGCTCTGTCTCTCCATCATTCCCAGATTGCAGTGTTAGCAGAGTCTCTCCTCACATGATACCCACGTGATTTGTATTTTTCTGTATCAAGAATTTGGTTGGCCTGAATGATTGTGTGAGTTTGTCAGTCTCAGCACCAACTGGCAGAGCGGACTCCTCGCCTCGCTCATCTATTGGTATTGTAGGGCTTTATAATGGTTTGTGGTGGGGTCTCTTGTCTTTAGATGTTTCCAGAATTAGATGGCTCTTTTTTGAATGTTTAAAAGGAGAGGGTATTGGCCTAATTCTGCCTTGCATCTGTTGTTTGGTGTTTTTCTTTGAACTTTGAGTATTCTTTAGCAAAATTCTGAATTTAATTTCATTGGGATGTTTTTCCCAATTTATTAAGTCAAATTTTATAGGTGAACCCCACACCTCACTGCCATATAATGCAGTTGGTTTAAAATTATTGATTTGAAAAGTGTTGAAATAGGTAATTACTTCCCCGATATTGACAAGTTTATTTCATCTGTGATATGGGCTAGGAAAGTGAGTAGCTACGATGAGCTCTCACAACAGAAGAGGTTTCGTCTCAAAAAGCATATCACAGTTCTTAAACAAAGCAAAAAGTCAGGGAAATTGAGGGGAAATCTAAATAATCTCAATGGCTAATAACTTTTCTTTATCTTTCTGTTTTTTCTTCTTTCTTTTCCCATTTCTTATGGAGAACTTGTGGGTGGGATCAATTCATGTAAATGGAATGAAGGATGGAGAAAAAATTGTTTATTATCAGAAATTATACGATTGAACTGTCTGAGTGTTGTTTTTTTGCATGAAACCCATAGCAGCCAAAACAATGAGATTGCTTGGGGCTTGTGGTGGGAAGGAAAGAGAATTCTTAGTCATGGGACTAACTTAAGTGCTAGAGTAGATGTGCTTTTTCCTCCTGCTCTTAAAACAGCAAAAAAGTGGTACGTGGGAGATTATTGATTGTAAGGGCTGAAATTGTGAATTTTAATTTTCTGTGAACATTTATGCCCCTAATATAGAAGCCGACAGAGTCCAGCTTTTTACTAAACTAGAGCACATTTTAAAACAATAGCAGGATGGTGATGTTATTGTATTAGGAGGAGATTGCAACTGCACTCTAGATTTTATACAAGATAGGAATGGAGAAGAACCTCATGCACAGTCAGCTAATTGTTTAGCTAATATAATAAAAAAAATGTGTGGAGAGAGCATAATTTATCACCACAACAGTATACATGGATGAAAGTTAGCAATGGCAGCATTTCTGGAGCACGTTTGGACAGGCTTTATATATCACACAATATAATAAATAAAATTGGTAATACAGAAATCATTCCCACAGCTCTTTCTGATCATAAACGTATCACAATTGAGCGTACTTTGACTGAAAGAAAGTATAGAGTTATTACTGGCATTTTCATGTTAAACTTTTGGAAGACAAACATTTTTGTGAGAATTTTAAGCTTTTTTGGGAAACCTGGAAAAGTGAAAAGTGCCTTTATGAAAGTATTATTCAGTGGTGGGAAGTTGGTAACTGTCAACAATATACATCTCATTCCTCTTTAGTTTTGAAAAAGACATTAGAGTGGTAAGAAAAAGAGATCATGAACATTGAAAAGAACATGAATAATATTATTGCTAGGAATCTACAAGGAGCACTTGTAAGAAGTCTTTAACAATAAGAGATGGATCCATGGATGGACCTTCTTCATATTTCTTTAACTTGGAGGGAAAAGCAGGACAAGAAAACAGATGTTTGTTTTAAAAGACAACAATGGACATAACACTTCAGACCCAGTAGTGATGCGCAAACTTGCTGTGGATTTTTATTTTAGTTTAAATGCTGCTGACAACAGATGAACAGTGTAGAAATCAACTGCTACAAGATCTTCCATTTTTAACATTAGAACACAAGCAATCTTTAGAGACTGAACTCAATTTTGAAGAGGTTTAATGCTGTTGTTATGGGACTCTCCTCAGGACGTACACCAGGATTGGATGGATTACCTGGCGAAATGATAAGAGTTTTTGGAATGTTATTGGACATGATTATTTTGAGGTACTCCAAAAATGCATCAAGGAAGGAATTCTTCCTTTGAGTTGTCAGTGGGTAGTTTTAACGCTACTCCCCAAAAAAGTTGACTTAACTTTCTTGAATTACTGGAAACCTGTAGCAATTTTAGGCTCTGATTACAAAAGTTTTTATAAATGTTTGGCCAACAGAGTAAATGGTGTATTGCATACAATTATACCTAAATATCAGTCAAATTGTATAAAAAATAGATCCATAATAGATAATTTACATTTGGTAAGAGACATTTTTTATTTTGCCTCTTATAATAATACCAATATAGGTTTTCTGTCATTAGACCTAGGAAATGCTTTTGACAGAGTTGATCACACTTTTCTTTTGATACTTTAAAGGCTTTTGGTTTTGGTTACAATTTTATTTCCAAAATGTTTTATGCTGGGGCCACATGTATGATTAAAATAGCTGGTGGCCTCAGTATTCCTGTAAAAGTCAACAGAGGCATTAGGAAAGGTTGTCCTATTTCAGGTCAACTTTACAGTATAGCCATTGAGCCTTTGCTGTGTAGATTGAGAAGACAGCTAACATGGTTACAGCTCAATACATTGGATTTTAAGTGCCTTAGCAAGCTCTCTGCATATGCAGATGATGTCACAGTTTTAATTAGAAATCATAGCGATGTTCAATGTTTAGAAAACGCTTTGGAGGTGATGTGGTGTGATCAAGATTTTATTAGTCCATCACTACCTGGTGGTTTGCAGTGGGGGAGAGTGGGTTTTAAATATCTAGAGATATTTTTAGGGACAGATGAATATAGAAAAAAAATTTGGGTTAGGGAAAAAAGTGTGTGCTCGGTTGTCTGACTGGAAATGGTTGCTACCCCAGCTGTCCTACAGGGGTAGAATCCTGGTCTGTAACAACCTGGTTGCATAATCTCTGTGGCACAAGATGATGGTTCTAGAGCCTCCAGAGGACCCAGTAAGAAGAATTCAACAGCACCTGGTGGACTTCTGCTGGTCAGGTCAGCACTGGTTGATGGTAACAGTGCTCTATCTGCCAATACAGGAAGGAGGACAGGGACTAGTCGACATTAGAAACTAAGTCAGAGATTTTAGACTCCAGGCAGCACAGAGATGTTACATCCTTGGATATGGGGAGGATGTAAGCTGGGCTGGGATAGCCTGTGCCCTCCTGAATAGAGCGGGCAACAGGGGATTTGAACACCACTTGTTTCTTATGGATATCGAATAACTAGACCTGACAGGACTGACATTTTTCTATAGACCAATGTTAAAATCATGGACATTTTTCAGTTTCTCTCACAAATGGTGTGAAGGGACTATGTTTGAAAGAAGTTTTTTAATTCTGCACTGGATTTAGATGTTTATAGAACAGTATCCCTCAGAAAAGCATTGTGGACTGCAAATATTAACAAAATTGGAAATTTTGTTCCTGAGGAAGGATGCATTTCTGCTGAGAATTTGGCTTCAGAACTGGGCATAAGATCAGTTCGGGTGGCAGAGAGACTGTTGACTCAAATTTACGAGTTTTTACCACCAGAATATAGACTGTCTTTAGAGACACCTTTTGGAGAGGAAGAGACTTCTGTCTACCCAGAGTTGAATTTCTCACCTGATATTAGAAATTGGTAAGAAATGGAGAGTGGTTTGCTTTCTTTTAAGACACCTCAGCTGGGATTTTTTTGAAATGCTGGAAAGAAAGCTATTTATGTACTGTGTGTAAAGGTGTTCAGCTTCAGAGTGTGAGAGAGTCAAAATGGAAGGAGATCTTTGGGTCAAGCACTTCCCCTAAAGGCTGCTGGAGGACCTTGTACAAACCTCCTATTGAGAAAAGAACTGGAGACCTGCAATGGAGGATTGTGCATGGTATAATAGCCACAAACAGACACAGAGCACACCTTGATCCACAGGTCAGGGAGGGTTGTCCTTTTTGTGGAGTACAAGAAACTGTCTTTCACTTATTTTTTAATCGTGTGAGATTACAGCCATGATTTTATAAAATAGAAGAGTGGTGTCAAACCCTGGGGGAAGTTTTTACACCTGCAAGGGTTATTTATGGGCCCAAGTATAGCAGAAGTAGAATGGAGAGTCATGTTTTATTAAACTATTTATTTGGGCAAGCAAAGATGGCTATATGATTGTCAAGAAAAAGTAAATTGAGTGAAAAGAGATCAACTGATGTTATTTCAGTATTAAAGGGATTCATAAAATACCATCAGCATAGAGTTTAGCTATTATAAATTGATAAATGATCTGCAGATATAAATGTGGAGTAAATCAGTGTATTTGTGAAGTTGACCCTGATGACTGTTTGCAAATGTATATTTGAGTAATGTTTGCTTGTAAAACGATGCTCATAATTGTGTGATTATTTATTCTTATTTAAATTTTGTAATAAAGAGACCTTAAATGTCAAGTCTCTCTGCCTCTCTCTCTTTCTCTCTCTGTCACTCTCTCTGAATTTGAATTCAGTTCAGTTTTATTGGCATGACAGTTGGAGTATAGTATTTGCCAAAGTATTTTAAGGTGATGTAAATACAAACTGTTTAAAATAAGATAATAATACAATAATAAATACAACAATTATTAGTAATGAAAAAGAAGAATTATTAAATAGAATAAAAAGAAAGAAAATTGGAGAAAACATACAATATGGAATGTATACAGTGAATTATTAATGTCTAACAGTGTGAATGGCAGGTAGTGTGGCTGCGCTGTCATCCTCTGCAAGTATAGGGATATTCTCTGTATCACTGAGTGTAAGGAATGATGGATTCAGTGTTTTTCTCACAGTGTGGTACTTGGGACAGATGAGAAGAAAGTGGGCTATGTCTGATTTTTTGCAATGCGACCTCTGAACAGTCATATTGGAATTCATGTGACTTTCACTTCACTCTTGACATTCGTCACAATGCTGTGCTGGCGGGAACCCCTCCAAAGATTAAAATGTAAATTCGGGAGGAGCGAGTCCATCTAATCTTTCAATTAACAGCCAGAGTATATAAGCAACTCTTTACCTGTCTTCGGTCTCAGCTGTTTCCAACATTACTGTTTCTAAATGTCACTAATATCATTTTCTCTTCTCCCTAGACTTATTTCCCCGAAATGTCGACCACATGCTTTCCCCTCAAATAAGCATTAGCAGAAGTTTTACTTCTACCGGCGCAAGTGCAGCCCTCTCTCCAGTGGCCATGGATCTAACTTTTCACAGATTATTTCTTATACACAGGGGTGTGAAATATCTCCCTAGTATAAGTTTCACCTAAATATGCAATTGCGGTGTCTTTCAGACCATGCTACAAACTCCCACTACATAGCAAAGCAGCGCAAATGTGCTGCCTGTTGCCACAACTGCGGAACCTTTCAGGGCGTGCCACTAAATCCCCCACAACACCGCAACCATGTTTCTTATAAAGTCTAGGAGCATAGCTCCTTAAATATATACCAATCGCAAACCGCAATTCGGTAATTTTTTTTTTTTCATCGTTTGGACGCAGTGTGAGCCTATGCAATTTGGCCACAGGTTCTCCTGTTTGAACCGCTGTGTGGGCCCTCCCGTTCGAACACCATGCAGGCTTTCCCATCAAATTGCAATGTGGGCTCTCCCGTTCAAATGCATTGTAAGCCTCAGTGCATTGGTTGCAGGCTCTCCCGTTCGAATTGCAGCATGGGCTCTTCCATTTGAATGCAGTGTGAAATTTCACGTTATTCACTCCGTGGGCTCTCCCGTCCAAAATGCAGTATGAGCTCTCCCGTTCAAGTGCCGTTGTGATGCAGTAATCTAAGAGCCTTTAGCATTTCCCATTAGCCTTTGCATTGTCATTTATTTCGCTCATGGTTACAAAGAGCCCAGCACCAACCACGCTTGATACTGCCGCAGCAGCTCCTGACTATGCACGATACTGCCACAGCAGTACTCCTTTCGATATTGCCACATTAGTGCCCTGACATGATAAATGTAATAAAGTTACATTTTCACAACTAATCTTTTCCTTCTCTTACTAAACATAACTAAACATTTCTAACAAAATATTTATATATGTAGACCTTTGAACGAGGATACCGTCGCAAGCAGTTTGACCTGAGAGTATACCTATTGTACGATTCCCTATTGCCATTCACTGGTCCTTTAATCTAAACCTTCGACCCGGATCGGGCCCTTATGTGAGGCTGCCTCCGTAAGCTGGCCAATTAGATGCAATATATCAATGGTACAGCCCACTATAGCTGCATAAAGTTCCTTCGTCTAAGCCTTCCACCTGGATCGGGCCCTTACGTGAGGCTGCCTTCATAAACTGGCAAATTAGATGCAATATATCAATGGTACAGCCCCCTATAGCTGTATGAATGTCCTTTGTCTAAATCTTCCACCAGAATCGGGCCCTTACGTGAGGCTACCTCCATAAGCTGGCTGCTTCAATGCAGTTAACCAAAACAGTACCTCAGTCACGTCTTTCGCTGCAAACGCATTGCTGGGACATGCTTTTAAAATGATACTGCCACAGCAGTACCCAACTCATGGTGGACATAGTATGGAGACGTCAGCCCAGCCTAGCAGCAGTTTTGCCTGCTCACGACTCCAGGTCAATAAACACATCGGCAAGACGTGTTAGCATCCCCATTTGTCACAGCAGTACAAACTCCCGCAATATCTACCGCTAATGTGCAACAGTTGCCCTGCCAACAGCTCCTGAAGAAACTAGGCAACCACCATCCCTCATCATTTTTTGGGGGGGGGTTCCTTCCGTACTATAAAGTCTAATGATCATCTAAAACAATTCAACCTCTAAGCAAACAACTTGCTGTCCTAAACTCCCCCTGCATCTTTTTGGGGGGGATACTTCAGAGCTCGAGTTGCTTCATCGAGCCCCTCCTCCGTGGACAGCAAGCCAAATAAATTTAATCTTAATAGCTTAAAGATTATATGGGCAAACAAACTCATGAATTGAAGTCCCTAAACGTAATTTCAGGAGGAGCGGGTCCATCTAATCTTTCAATTAACAGCCAGAGTATATAAGCAGCTCTTTACCTGTCTTTGGTCTCAGCTGTTTCCAGCATTCCACCACCTCCCCAATTCCACTTTTACCCTCGGCATCTTGCCCCACTTAATAATCTCCTATTAATAGTCCCAGGTGGGATACTTCAGAGCTCGAGTTGATGCTGCTTCATCAAGCCCCTCCTCCATGGACAGCAAGCCAAATAAGTTTAACCTTAATAGCTTAAAGATTATATGGGCAAACAAACTCATGAAACCAGTATCATTGTTTATCATTTGCATTAGGTGGGCTGAATTGCTTTCATGCAAATCTTTCTTAAATTTTTCCAATGCCTCAGTGGTCAGATTGATTATTGTATTTTTTTTTGTAACAAATATTTGCATGCAGCTTGCCTACTTAAATAGAATATGTGTATCAATATATACTAACTACAGAGCCACCAAGCAAATATGCACTGAGTTTAGACTTCTGTTTTCATGAGGTCATTTTCCTTTTGAATAAATTTACTTTTACAGGCACTGCATCAAGGCATTCTAGGATTTACATTTTAAAGAAGAAACACAAGACATTTTTATCCAAATTAATTGACTTTTTATTCATTTTTAAAAGGTGAAAATTTTACAAAATATCCTTCCAGTCTCTGAATAGTACAAATGAAATGAAGTAAAGGTTTTTCAGTAATGACTGGCAGTGGAATATACTTTAAAGTTGATTCAAATGAAAATCCCCCATTAAAAAGAGTGGTTAATAATAGCACTACAGGTGGTGTTCACTTAAATGTATGTCCATGTACATCTCCGAGATGTCTATTTTAGATATTTTCCTCTAGAAAGCATTGCATTCTAACCAACATTTGCTTAACATCTTAAAAAGATCAGATTAACAAACATTCTAAATCATAAACATCTTAAAGACATCTGAAGACTGTCTTAATGACATCCGAGAGGAAACGTCTTAGATGTTTGCAGATTAGCAAACAACCTCCAAGATGTAAACACACACATCTAATACATGTCTTGGTAATGTTCATGCGCTATCAGGGTAATGTCATATATTCACCTCTAGATGGAGACATTCTCCGCCCATTTGTCAGGTCTGTTTGCAGTTGACTGGTGCATCATGTGTCGAATCTCCCCTAAAAAACTAAATGCATGCATGTGATGGTAGAATCAGTGGCTCCAATATAAATTATATACATGTGTACAGTTTTAACAATGCTTGCGTTAACTTTAAGCAGACAAGACTTTCTCCATTATGTTCAAAAACAGGATGGAATAAGATGCAATGCAACACTTAGACCTTTTGCGACAGAGAAATAACTTCTATTTAAAGGTTAATTTTAATTTCACATAAAACAACTATTAAAATATGGAATGTGTTTAAAGAGAGAGTTGTATGCACCACTGTTGTTTCACACAGATGGTTGTCCGATTTAACACAGAGACACTGAGCAGTCGGAATAAAAAACCCCAAATCCAGCATAGAGGGGTTCAGTGAATGTGGTGTTGAATGTGTGTAAGTGTGTGAGTGTGTGTGTGTCAGAGACGCTGTAGAAGGACAGAGTGCCGGCCGGCCAATCTAGATACACTCCAACTATGTTAGATGAGGGTGAAGGGGCACGTATGTCAGTGCTTTTTTTATTGTGCCATGCAGTGAATCTTCCGTAAATACAGCTCAAATTCCAGGACTTTTCATTAAGTCCAAAATTACAACCATCACTCCTTCCTTTCCTTCCAATTTTTTTATATGACACTGCTATATCAGCCCATCCGCTCCATTCAGCCTCCCAGTAACAGCGTCCAGTCAGACTCTCTCTACACAGAACCTGCTCATAGTGCTCAAATCTGTCTGGATGATCAGGATATGACTGATCCTCCACATGTGTCACCTTTCTGTTCTCCTCAGACAGAATGAGACGATTATTTACTGTGTTTGGATCCAGTGTGAGATCACAGGCATCTGAACCAAAAGAAGAGAGATTTGAACTGAATCAAGGACTGTTTTACAGCCAAGAGTGCAAAAGTGTGTGTAAAAGAGAGAAAAGACCTACATTTTCGCAGTCCTGGTGTGATCCTGAAATGCTCTCCATGGTCCAAACTAGACAAACATATCAAAAGGATAGCAAACATTTTATTATTAGGGATTATTGGTATCAGGTCATGCACTAATACTTTGAAATGTTCCAATACCAAAAACAGATACCATGCATCATTTGTACAGCATTTTTAAATAATCATCGCTAAGCAAATAGGATGAACAACCACGTGAGTGCGCAGAGTGATTGAAAATGCACAGAGGCACAGACAATAGAGTGTAATGCAAGCAGTTTCTTATGTTTCTAGATTAAAGTTTGATTTATTAAATTGGTCCATTTGGGCATTTCGATAGTAGAAAAAAAAAAGATTTATGGAATACCCAACATTTTATATGCTTGCTGTAAGTGTGTTAGTGTGTGTGTGTCAGAGATGGAAGAGGACAGAGTGCCGGCTGGCCAGTCCAGATACACTCCGACTATGTTAGACGATGGTGAAGGGGCACGTATGTCAGTGCTCTTTTTATTGTGCCAAGCAGTGAATCTTCCATAATACAGCTCAAATTCCAGGACTTTTCATTGAGTCCAAAATTACAACCATCACTCCATCCTTTCCTTCCAATTTTTGGAAGGAATAATGGATAATGGACAGTGGTTGCACGTGTTTAAAATGAGTTTTCTTAAATTAAAACTACCATATAATCTTAATTTAAATACACAGATCAGCCACAACTTTAAAACCACCTGCCTAAAATTGTGTAGGTCCCCCTTGTGCCACAAAAATTAGTGCCAACCCACATCTCAGAATAGCATTCTGAGATGCTATTCTTCTCACTACAATTTTACAGAGCTGTTATCTGAGTTACCTTAGACTTTGTCAATTCAAACCAGTCTGGCCATTCTTTGTTAACCTCTCTCATCAACAATACGTTTCCTTCCACAGAACTGCTGCTCACTGGATTTTTTTTTTTTTTGACAGCATTTGGAGTAAATTCTAGTGAAAATCCCAGGAGATCAGCAGTTACAGAAATACTGCACTGCTGCCACACAATTGGCTGATTAGATAATCACATGAATGGTGCCAGATGGGCTGGTTTGAGTATTTCTGTAACTGCTGATTTTCACACATAACATTCTCTAACATTTACTCAGAATGGTGCCAAAAACATCCAGTGAGTGGCAGTTCTGTGGACAGAAATGCCTTGTTGATGAGAGAGGTCAACAGCGAATGGCCAGACTGTTTACAGAAACTCAGATAACCGCTCTGTGCAATTGTGGTGAGAAGAATTGCATCTCAGAATGGGGGACCTACACATTATTAGGCAGGTAGTTTTAATATTGTGGCTAACTGGTGTACTTCAAGAAGAGGGAACTTAATTGAATTGAGTAAACCCAACTAAGTCATATGTTTTAAATTAACAGAAATTAAACTCTCACCATGATTAACTTGCTAGTACAGTGAATTTTCAATTCGGTTTTCAAAGCACTTTACACTGTGAACTCAATCACCCATTCACACACACACACACACACACACACACACACACTCACACACCCATGATGGCAGAGCTGCCATGCAAGGCGCTAGCCTGCCATTGGGAGCAACTCTAGGGCCAGTGGTTGCTCAGCGGTTAAGGCTCTGGGTTACTGACCAAAAGGTTGGGGGTTCAAGCTCCATCACTGCCAAGATACCGCTGTTGGGCCCTTGAGCAAGGCCCTTGACCCTATCTGCTCCAGGGGCACTGTTTCATGGCTGACCCTGCACTCTGACCCCAGCTTAGTTGGGATATGTGAAAACAAATGCATTTCATTGGCTCTGCACAATGACAATCAAGTTGAATCTTAACCTTAATCAGTGTCTTGCCCAAGGACACTTTGGCGTGTGGGCCGGGAAGCAAACCACTAACCCTGCAATTAGTGGCCAACTCACTCTACCTACATAAATAATTATCTTTATAGATAATTCTCAACTGGCACTGTACATGTCCTTAAGCTAAGCTCATGCTTTACTTTTCACCATGATGTAACCCCCAAAACTCTTTTATATTTCAACACAACACAAAACATTAAACACTACAAGTCTCCCTCTTTACATTCATTTTGCACAGACACATACACTGCCTGGCCAAAAAAAATTGTATACTCTAATATTTCATTGGACCACCTTTAGCTTTGATTTTGGTGCGCATTCACTGTGGCATTGTTTCGACAACCTTATGCAGTGTCACATAATTTATTTCCATCCAGAGTTGCATAAATTTTTGGCCGAGATCTTGTATTGATGATGGGAGAGTAGAACCACTCTGTAAAAGTCTTCTCCAGCACGTCCCAAAGACTTTCAATGGGGTTAAGGCCAGGACTCTGTGGTGGCCAATTCATTTGTGAAAATTAATTCTCATGCTCCCTGAACCATTCTTTCACAATTTGTGATAAATCTGCCTGATAAATCTTGGCATTGTCGTCCTGGAATATGCCCGTGCCGTCAGGGAAGAAAAAATCCACTGATGGGATTACCTGGTCATTCAGTAAATTCAGGTAGTCAGCTGACTTCACTTTATTGACACATAATGTTGCTGAGCTTAGACCTGACCAATTGAAGCAACCCCAGATCAAAACACTGCCTTAAATTCAAATGGCAACTTTCTTTTGGCCAGGCAGTGTATAACACTTTATTTAAAAACATTCTCACTACCGAATGCCATGCAAAGCATACTGGAAATTTGAAATCCCCTGCCCAGTTTCAGTTAACCAAGCAATAAATTATAAATCTGTCCCAACACAAACAGATTAAGTAAAGCTTGAAAGCACTGAAACAACTCAGTTAAATTCAGTTAAACTGACAATAGTGAAAGTTATTTTTGAATGCACTTGCTGTATGCTTGTATGGTCATCTGTTGGGCTAAAACAGATTGATGATCTAAAATTGTCTTGAGTAAAACCAAATCAGATAATAAAAAGTTAAATATTCATTATCAAAGATATTATCATGAACATTTTTAAATTCCTACAGGAAGTCCCAGTTAGCCACAATACATACACATGCATTTGTGATATAACCCAACATACTTGAGTTTGTCCAGTTTGCAGTTTGGATCACTGAGTCTCTCAGAGAGCAGTTTGACTCCTAATTCTCCTGGGTGATTGTAGCTCAGATCCAGCTCTTTCAGATGTGAAGGGTTTAAACTCAGAGCTGAAGCCATATAACAACAGCCGACCTCTGTCACCATACAGCCAGATATTCTACAAAAAGAGAGATAAACACATTGAGTCCTCTTCCAGTATAAGAGCTGTATCTCATCAAAGCTGCAGTACATTTGTTACTGCAAATTCTTATGACACATTTTGAGCCATAATGCTCACAGGGATCGAAATTGACTTGCTCCCCTAAGGAGCAACTGGCTCCCCTAAGGAGCTGACATAAAGAGTTCAACAAACATAAAGAGTTCAACAAACCTCTTTCTCCTCCCCACTGAAAAGACTAACATTGCTTGTCATGAGCTTATGTTGTGTTTTGGGACCTGGTCCCCCAGCAATGGTTGGTGGTGTGCTGGTAACATTACAGGACTTTAAACAGTCTTAACCAGCTTCATAAGAAAGACCAAACTGTTCAACCAGCTTCACTACCTAGGCTTTGCAGGTGAAAAAGCATGGCTTTATTACTCCACCAGCTAGACCCACAACAAACCAGCACTAACCACCATAAACCACCTAGAACAGCATGGAAATTGCAAGCTGGTTAAGCTGTTTTTTTAAACAGGGCTGTCACGATTCTTAGCCTTGAGACGGAATGACATGCCTTGCATTATCGTCACCCTGCCACTTCCAAGGAGGTTCGCAATCATTGTAGGCCGGAGCAAGGAGAGGCGCTTTAAATGCAAAGTGCATCTCTTCCCAAGAGACCATTTTTCTCACAGTGCATGTGTAGCTGTGCAGTGTGTAATCCTCACTCTCCTGGCCTTAGAAGCTTGGTCCATGGCTTTTCACTGGTCGAGTAGGACCGTTGACACTGGTGCCGTGACAAGAAAGCCACTTCCCCTTGTGCCCCAGACCAAGGACCTTTTATTTATATCACCAATCCACAATGTACACTTTATTTCCTGTTTTAATATTTTGTGTTCTTCACTATTTGTAAAAACACCTCTCGGAGGGTTGACCCCTACTCTTTCTATGCTAACCACACCCAATGGTGGATGAGTATTCCGCGCACCTAAACTGATTATCAGTATCAATTCCCCTCACAAATTTACTCTTACAAACCTCAGTATCTGCAGTTGACAGTTTGCATTCTTCAGTGCATCAGAGAGCAGCTTAATTTCTGAATCCTGCAGGTCATTGTTACTCAGATCCAGCTCTCTCAGGAGGGAATTAGAAGATTGTAGAGCTGAAGCCACGATTTCAAAGACCTGATCAGCTATATTACAGTCAGCAAGTCTAAAAGAGAGTAAACAATTTTCAGTGACCTTCTTGAACTGACTCTGTGTGACTCAGACTCTTCTGTTAATACCAGACATTGAAAATATGAGGCATATTACATATGTAGTAAGTAATAATAAAAAAATACTGATGGATTTAACTCTCACAGAGCTTTTCTGCAGTTGCTCACAGCTGGTATAAGTCTACTTCTACCCTTCTCTGATGTGTTGAATTTCTTCAGGTCCAGCTCATCCAGCACCTCCTCTGACATCTGAAGCATGTATGCGATTGCTGAACATTGAGCAGGAGAGAGTTTATTCTCTGAGTGTTTGTCTGATTTCACAAACTCCTGAATTTCTCTGTACAGGGTCTGATCTTTCATCTCCAGCAGACAGAGGAACATATTGATTGATCTTTCCATGGAGAGTCCATGTCCGTCTCTGATTTTGTCTTTGACATACATTTGGGTTTCCATTATGCATTCTGAGCTGTTCTCTGTGTGTGTCAGTAGATCCTGTAAGAGCCTCTGATTGGACTCCAGTGAGATGCCCAGCAGGAATCGCAAGAAAAGATCCAGGTGTCCATTATCACTCTGAAGGGCTTTATCTATGGCTCCTTTCAGTAAATTCTGTATTGAAGCAAAATATTTTAGGCCTTGCATAGTTGTACTTACATGGTAGTGAAATACATATAAAGCTGCCAGAAACTCCTGAAAGCTCAGATGTATGAAGCTATAGACTTTCCTCTGATGAATCAGAGATTGCTCCTTAAAGATCTCAGTGCAGATCCCAGAATACACTGAGGCGTAAGTGACGTCTATGCCACTCTCTCTCAGGTCCTCCTCATAGAACATGACATTGCCCTTCATAAGTTGTTTGTACGCCAGTTCAGCAAGTTTCACAATCACTTCTCTGTTGGACTGCAGGGGTTTCTTTGAATCATTCTCTTCATACTTCTGATTCCTCATATTGATCTGAATGAGCAGGAAGTGGATGTACATTTCAGTCAGAGTTTGAGGGATTTCTGCACTGTCATCTTGTTTCAGGATGTTTTGAAGCACAGTGGATGAGATCCAACAGAAGACTGGTATGTGGCACATGATGTGGAGGCTTCTTGCTCTTCTAATGTGTGAGATGATTCTGCTGGCTTGATGCTCATCACTGATTCTCTTCCTGAAATATTCCTCCTTCTGAGGGTCATTGAATCCCTGAATTTCTGTCACACGTTTGATGTATTTGGAGGGGATCTGATTGGTTGCTGCTGGTCTGGAGGTGACCCAGATGAAAGCAGAGGGAAGCAGATCTCCTTTGATGAGGTTTGACATCAACACACCCATTGATGAAGTCTCAGTCACATCAGAAACTTTCTTACTTTCTGAAAACTTCAATGTAAGTCTGCTTTCATCCAGACCATCAAAGATGAACACAACTTTACACTCATTATAAATCTTTGAGTCTAGATCATGCAGTTCAGGATGAAAGACCAGCAGAAGTTTGTGAAGACTGTACTGCTCATCTTTAATCAAGTTAATCTCTCGAAATGGAAGCACAAACATGAAATCTACATCCTGATTGGCTTTTCCCTCGGCCCAGTCCAGAATGAACTTCTGCACAGAGACTGTTTTTCCAATTCCAGCGATGCCTTTGGTAAGAACAGTTTTTATTTGGTCTTTTCTCTTCTCCTCACACCCTGGTTCAGGTAAGGGTTTAAATATGTCATTGCAGTAGATTGGAGTGTCTTGTAAGTGTTGAGTTTGTGGTGTTTTCTCCATGTGAAGAACCTCATGTTCTTCATTCACCCCTTCACTCTCTCCCTCTATGATGTAGAGCTGTGTGTAAATTCTGTTCAGGAAGGTTTGATTATTTTGTAGTTTGATTCCCTCAAAGAAGCTCTCATACTTGTTATGCATGCTGGTTTTGTGTTGGTCTTTGACTCTTTGAAGAACATCATCTACTGGTTGGTGAGAATCCTGCTGCAAGTCTCCAGTTTCCTCCAGCAGTGTGCATGTCTTCAAGGCAAATTCTGTGTCATTCTGCAGGATGTGGCTCTGACAGTCGAAGGCAGTACAGGACTTTAAAGATCTGACAAGGTTATATTGCTTCAAACTGCAGAAAAATTTAAAATAAACAAGGGAACAGAAATTATGTTTGATAATGACAATTCTTGTGAGTCTTTCACTTTCAAATTAACTATCACTTTGGAAAACTATTAGGTAATAGGTACAATTAAAGTCATGTCAACATTTTTCAAATGCACAGCTATACAACACTGAGAAGTAATTTCTATCAATTAAGTATTGTTTTTTCCCCCAAAGGCAAGTGGTACAAATGTGGTCATTTAGACACAGTTTTCAGGACTGCAGTACAATTGTGGTAACTTGGACACACTATGTGTCTTTTCCAAAACTTAGTGAGATGCCTCGCTGTCTCCTGCCCATATAGGCAGCTGTCTTGTATGGCAGCATCCAACCTGAAATGGAGCCTCATAAGAGAGCGTATCAGAACACTCTACATAGGCGGCAACTCTGTGCATCACTCAAATAGCACTCCTCATGTGCAGCTCACAAGACTTGACTAGCAACTGATTTCAATCCACAATATTCTCAGCGAGTCCACAGTATTTCACTAGGTGGGTGTAATGCTGGTTGGGTTGCGGAAGTGCGGTTGGTTGGCATTTTGTGTGTAGCCGGTCACTGCTTGCTTGCGTGTCAAGCAGTTAGATTCTTGCTTTTTAAATGTTATAAAATGTCTTTAAAATTCCCCGGACAATGTGTGCAGTTAATAGTTATCCTAATAATGGAGTGAGACTAAAGTTTTATCTAAAACAGCAATTGTATGATCAGAAACCACTCACAAAACAAAGCACTCCAGTCCAAGATGCTGCTTCTTCAATCAGCTACCTACAGAATGATTGATTTAGGAACATCTCTTTGAAAAAGCTTGGAATCATTAGTTTGTGTGCTCTTTTGACTTTATTGGCAAGAAGTCCAGAGTGGAGATTTCTTATATTATCCGCCATTACGGTCCGGCTACTATAGACGTCCAGAAACAGAGCGCAATGAGTTACATAAATGATAACATTATTGTGCTAACAGGTGTGTGTACATGTGCTGAAAGTTCATTAGACATTTTGAGAGTTTGTTAATTTCTATTCAGTGTAGGCCTTTGTGAATGCTACACGTGTTTTGAAATGGCATTGTTACTGAGTATAAAAAGGAGCGGTATTTTACCTGAACTGTCTGTTAGTAGTGACAATATTTTCAACTTTTTTCATGCTTCAATGCTAATTGGATAAATTCTAAAGTGGAAGACCATAATTATTAGATGAGATGTACAGTAGTGAGATGTTTTATCACGTTTGAAATTAATTATATTATAATATTCCTCTTTCCTGCATTTTTCCTGCCTGCAATTCACTTTCTTTTGAGTGTCTTTGCAGAATGTACATGTCTTCCGTTAAGGGGAAAAAGTGATTTGGAAAACAGTGTGGACATTAATTCAGTATCAGTTGAACACTATCTCATAGTATGTTAAGTTTACATTTGGCATTTTTAGAAACTGTCATCTTTTTGCACTACTGTGTACTGGTCGGCACTGTGCCTATTGTCCTGTAAATATTTTGTGATTTATTGCACTGTCCCGTACTTTTTTATATAGGTATGTTATTTAGTCTGTGTAGTCTCATGTGGTTCTGTGTTTGTCCTAGGTTGTTTTATGTAGTACCATGGTCCTGGAGGAACATTGTCTCGTTTCACTGTGTACTGTACTAACTATATATGGTTGAACAACAATAAAAAACCACTTGACTTGACTTGAGTTCTTTTTGTACAGTTTATTGTGTGGCTGCTAATACATAATAGCTAATACTAAGACCGCCATCTTGGATACATTTTTCCACCAAGCTTATTATGATACATTTTGAGATCGCCTACCTGGGGAAGGATACATATGAAGCTTCCTTAAAATTTGGCCAAAACAAGATATCTTATGAGGCAGCATAATAAAGATCTTGGAACAGCCTTTGCATCGGGATTGCGGCTATGATGACCTAAAATGCTGCCTCTGGAGGATGCTCACTATGTTTTGGAACAGACCCTAGCAGTTAACATAAACGTGTGAGGATGCGCTTTAAGTGCTTTTTGAGTTGCTGTCCATGCAGCGAGGTTCTGAAAAGTGCCCGTATAGTGCTGCTCATCAGTGTTACTTGTTACTTTGTGTTGAATGGACTATTTATTTTACACAATCAATGCTTTGTTCATCAGGTGTGCATTATTTATTATTCTTATAAATGTCATTCTGGCGACGACTCTGGTGTTCCTATTTATAGACATATGAATATCTACAATATAAATGGTGGCCTATGATGTCCTTAAATACTTCCTCTGGAGGAAGCTCACTAGGTTTTGGAACAGACCCTATTACTTCACTCTCTGTTTTGAAGTAGTAAGTGTGGTCATTTGTTTTGTGAGGTTATGGGGCATAGGTCAAAATACAGGCTGTCCCAGCTAATACTGGACAGTTGGCAACCCTACTTACTGCATAATATATGTTGAAAACTTAATAAGGTACTGATTACAGTTCATAGAGTTTATATGCGTGTTGATAATCAGATAGATGGCAGAGAAACAAGATGCTCCTTTAACAATTTCTGACTGTACTTTTCCGAAAAGAGCCCCTTTAATAAATGTGCTACACTGGAAAGGGCATCCTTCACACACATGTAACAATTCCTTTAGCCAGTTTAAACAAAATAAAATGCAATTCCATTCATCTCAATGTCTATTGTTAATGTCTGCAGATCTTACCTGGGGTCAGATATTGCTGTTCTATTACTCAATACAGGCGGTTCCCTCATGGAGATGTTGCTCTTCATTGACACATAGCTGGGTTCTGGGGAATGAACAGCAGCCTCTGCTTCTTTCTCCTCATAGAGACTCATTTTGGAAGAAGTACACCCCTCCTCTCTAAAAAAAATATCAGACTGATTTCAGACCTGTTTGGCTATACACTGTGCATGATACACAACTGGATTATCCATTTGTTCCTCAGTGGCAGTGCTACAGGGGTCTGTTCATCTCAAAGCTAAAAGGGAATTGTTGTCCAATGGCCATCCAAAATATGATTTAAAAGATCTTTTCTCTCAGAAAGGAAAGTTCTTGATGCTGTCATCAGTGGCAAATGTCTGATTTCAAAAGATAAGAGGCGCACGTTACGACTTTTACAAATAATTTGCAGAGATTCTCAAGGCGGGATGCCTGGAATTTGTGTTCAAGTAATGGTAGAAATACATAAAAATAAATGTGTTAATGACTATTGGTCATAGCAGTTGCATAGCATTATTTCTGGTTACTCTGATATGTGGGTGTGATTTGGTGAACTGAATTGACTGCTGTGAAGGATTAAACAGGCCAGTTATATGATGCGTTTAGAATTATGACTCCCAAAACTGTATTGCAAAAGGTTGAACGGACTATTTATTTTACACAATCAATGCTTTGTTCATCAGGTGTGCATTATTTATTATTCTTATAAATGTGTGGCGGCTCTTACCTGCTTCCCCATCCTTTACATGCGGGGACACTGTACAGAGATGGGTCTCTAGAGGAGAGTGTAATTTCGCCATTTAACAAGAGTGGTTACAAGTGACAGCTGATCGTTATTGCTCCCCTCCTCTCTACTCATTTCAGTTGTAGTATGGACTGTTCATTTCTGGCCACAATAGTGGTGCTGATGAGGGGAGGTGGTCAATCTGAAACCCGTGTGGTCCTTTTTTCTTAAATGATGATGCCATATTTTAAAGCTTGTGACATTGTTAACGCAGGTGCGACATTTTATTTAACCTGATCGTGTTCGCTATATTGTGGTTCTCGCTCTCGGTGGGGCGTGTGGTGAGTTGTGCGTGGATGCTGCGGAGAATAGCGTGAAGCCTCCACACGCACTACATCTCCACGATAATGCGCTCAACAAGCTACGTGATAAGATGCGTGGATTGACGGTCTCAGACGTGGATGCATCTGAGATTCGTCTTCCACCACCTGGATTGAGTAACCCGTAACCACACCATCACGAGGATATACTAAGTAGTGGGAATTGGGCTTTCCAACATTGGGGAGAAAAAAAAAAATCTCTGATTTGTTCAACCATATTTAAAATTAAGTGCTGCAACACAACACAAATTACGTCACGTTAAAAGGTGATTTTTGTCTCTCGCACTTTTCCAAGCTAAGCCAATCCCGAATACAAATGGTGGATTTGTATACAGTATTCCTTGTGTTTTGTTACTTTGGGCTGATTGAGCGACCATCCAGCCAATCACAGGTGAGTTTCATGAGCCGAAACAAACCTAAAGTAATAGTCCATCATTCAGACAGTCTCATCAACACGGCTCTGTTCATTTCTACAAAGTTGCTTTCAACAATGCTCATTTATCCATGATTATTATTGGCATTGATGTTGATCTAAATTAATAATCTAGAGACGAGGAACACAAATGAGAGTTCTTGATTGGCAGCATTATGTGAAATACACGGCAGAATAAACGAAGGACAATCCTTCTTTTAAGCACACATTGTAAGTGGAGTTTCTATCAGCGCATGAGTCTTTATTAAGTTGAGGTTTTACTTTATGTTTGTGAGGTAATAGTTTGATCGGTTGTTTTTTTTTTTCAATTTAAGCAGATTACTAGATCTGAGTTAAATATGTTAAGCTATTTTTAAAATCAGCTCCTGGTTTTTACCTTTATGTTGGAGTGCACTGAACTGTAGGAAAAGAAAGATCTGCTGTGTTTTTAGAACACGTGTGATGAAGTAGGCTACTGAAGTAAATAGACATGCTTTTTTATACATGAAACATGTAAGTTATACTTATATCATACTTAAATATACATATATATTAAAATATACTGCAATATATTAACACTGCACTGTAAGTGTTGGGTCTGTGTAAACTGTGTCCCCTCCCCCACTTTTAAAATGACGCCCCTAAAAACTTCCTAGAAATAAGAAGTACGTAGTTTAAAGTCAATGTTAACCGGATACAAATATAATCCAAATGATTTCGATATGATATTATAAATACCCATTCAAGGGAACATTATCAGCGATTTACTTCAAGTTTTGACTGTCAACGTGTCCTGCCATTTTATACGCAGCTCTTTTACAGACAAAAATTAAAACATATATAAAATAAATAACAGTCAAACTTTCACATGCCTGTAACTGACATAACGGACTCAAGTGCTCTTTATATCAAAACACTGGTACATGAAAGAGGTTAATAAACTTACGTGATGGTAGATTGCGGCTCTGTGGTTAAAACATTTCGGAATCTCGTCATCTCACTTTCACTTTCACTTTGATTCGGTGAGTTCAGCTCCGCCCCCAAACTCCAGTCTGCTCCTAATAATAAACAATCATGTTTTACGAGGAATATGACAACCTATGGACATCATACATTACAGATATTATGTCACAACAGGATAAATATGTCATTCTTCCAGTCATCCCATTTACATATTAACAGTCAAAACCGTTCAAACTATTCATAGACGATCGTATGCACATAAATGTGTTTAAATGCCTAAACATTTATAAATGTGCAATTCTCACAATCTACATTCACCTCCTCTGACAGTGTTCAAAAACACTAAACAATTTCTATTAATTATTCAACAGAAACGTATAAATTATATATTAATATATGTGGGTTTTTTGTGTGATTAAGATACTAAACTTGAGAGAGTTTGCACAGAGATTAAATTATATTATTGACAATTGTATTAATTGCATTTCATTCACACTGAATATATTCTACTATTTTGTGTGTGTGTGTGTATATATATTATTTTTTATTCTATTTAATCATTCTTATTTAAATGTTAAAAAAAAATTTGTCCATTACTACTAATTGCTGTATTTAATATTGTAATATTATCTTATTTAAAACAGTTTGTATTTATATAACCTGAAAACGCTTTAGCAATACTAAACTCCAATAAAGCGGAATTGAATTATTTAGCAGAAATTGGCCGCTTCTAATATTATGAACGAGAGAAACTGGAACGCCCATCGGCAGCCAACGGATGTACAAATGAAGTCCCGCCTTATTGGCAAAAGAGCCAATCACTTTTTAGATTCAGACATCGCCTGTCAATCATCTCGACATGGCGCGTGCGCATTAGCTATACAAGCAGAGAAACGTTTTGTTATTTAGGGTAATATGAGGCACAATTTATGATACCGGTGTCGTCAGATTTTTCTGCTGATTTGAAAAATATTCTTTGATTGAAATCTTGTCCAAAAGTTTTGTTAATTTCGGGCTTTAGATTGAAGCTGCTCTGTCATGACTGGGAATAACCTCCCGAGAGCGTTGCAAAGATGGCCGACTTTGGTTTGTCAGTTGGTCCTCTGTAGTTGTCTTCCCCTTTCCATGGCTACTTCAAAAATCAGGGTGGTTCTTTCAGACAGTTTCTAAAAACCTTAATATTATTTAATATTTATTATTATTATTTCAGGTGTTGTTTCAAAATCATTTTATTTTAACGTTACCTAACTGCAACTAAACTGCAACATTGTGAAAAGCACCCATTAAAACACATTAGTCATCAACAAAATAACATAGATGTATATATAAATATAAATGGAAATATATAAAGAATAACACTAATAGAAGGTTAATAAGGTTAATTAAAAATGTAAAAAAAAAAAAAAGACCATCCATCCACATTTTTCAATGAAAGCTGATTGGCTTGAATTGTTACCTCTGATAATGATTGGTCGTTTTGCCTCCTTTTTTGGACACCGTATGAACAGAACCAGACGAGGTTGCGTCATTTAAGATTAAGATTCAACTTTATTGTCATTGTGCAGTGTACACGTACAGAGCCAATGAAATGCGGTTGTTTTTGCATATCCCAACTAAGCTGGGGTCAGAGCGCAGTCAGCCATGAAACATCGTCCCTGGAGCAGATAGGGTCAAGGGCCTTGCTCAAGGGCCCAACAGTGGTATCTTGGCGGTGCTGGGGCTTGAACCCCCGACCTTTTGGTCAGCCACCACTGGCCCATATTTGAATATTCACGGCCGTTTCACACATGATCTGTATGCAGTACTTATGCGGTGCGGAAGCAGCACGCGCTGATTGTGCTTTCACATAAGACGAGTTTGCAGTGCGCAATGATCCGCGACTTCTGTAGACCACAAATACAACCATGGGTAAGTAGTTAGCCATTATTTTGATTTTAAACATTTAAACATGGTACTTCTCTTATGTGAAAAGGTAGAATCAAAAACATTTAAATTAAAACATTCCATCCACACAAACAGCCGAGGAAACTGCCTCTCATGCCTTTTCTTTTGCATTTTAATCTTTATACAAGAAATCCTGCGGGTCATAGAGAACTTTATGTTTTTCCACCTCCACGACGAGACGAGTGTCATCCATTATGTGGTGTTTTTCCAAATGTGAGGTAAGGTGTAGTTCTCCGACCACCAGCCTGTCACGTGATTGCTGCTTTCTGCTGAGATGCCAACGCCCCCACACTCAATATAACATGCTGTGTGGTGTATTTCACATGAAATAAAAATCTAAGATATACTTCTGATTGCATTTGTTATTTTTGTAACTCCTGGTAATCGTGTGTTTTGGTTTTCTTTGCTTTAGTCTAGGGCTGAAATAATGGTCATAAAGTAAAATGATCGCTGCACTGCCGCTTCTGCAATGATCCTGCGACGCATTTCCGTGCGGTATCCGCGTGCGGTCTGAATGCTCTAACCTGTTAACATGGGTACTGAAAAAAATACATACTGCAAACGGGTCATGTGTGAAATGGGCGTCATTGTGCTGATGATTATGCCATCAGCCTCCTCTGGCCTTCATTACGATTCAGTAAATTAAACTCAGTTTTTTATTATGCATAAAAATACATATTTTACCATTAAAGGCATCTGAGTTGTGAATGTTAGTAGATAAATTGATTAAAACAAATTGATGACTTTCTTAGAGGAATATTTCAGCTCTGTAGGTCCATTCAATGCAAGTGAATGGTGACCAGAACTTTGAATCTCTAATAGTAAAAAATACTAAAAACTCCATACCGACTCCAGGGGTTAAATCTGTATCTGGCCCTCATTATTCTCTGATTATGAATGCCTTATTGTGTAATTGTGTAACTGCAAAAATATAAATAAATACATTTGTAAAAGGTTCACAGATGTTGAAACTAAATGTCTTCTCCCTTCACTCAAATTTATATTTATGTAATTATTTACTCACCCTCATGGCCATCCAAGCTGCATGCTGTTTTGCATTCATCGTAGTTCAAATAAGTGGCCACACATGTCAAGGTCAAAAACTGCATTCTCTTGTAATTTTATTCCCTTAAATAGACTTTTGTACTTGTACTTCATGCTTGTTTTGTGTTGGTCTTTGACTCTCTGATGAACATAATCTACTGCTTCATATGAATCCAGCAGAACTGGATCCTCTCTGGACTTTGAGTGTAAAACAGGACGTGTTCTGGATCTCTTTCTGCATTGTGAACAGTGAAAGTCTTCTGCTGGACCGGTCTGATCCCAGAAGCAGCTGATACACTGTCTGCAGAAACTGTGTCCACATGATCTTGCTCTCAAACTTCACGTCAGGATTTAACCTGGATCAGATCATCCCTCATGCCACTGAAAAAACCCAAGAGAAACATTTACTATAATTGCTAGATATGCATTGAAAAGTCACAGAGAATGGATGAAAATGTTTTTGTTTTTTTTATAGAAAACACAAAAGATATTACTAGCAAATTTACTGTAAAAATTGTCTGTAATTTTAATGGGGAAAAAAACATACACATATTACAGTAAAAATAAATATTAATATAGATTTAACAAGATGACTCATGTAATTTTACAGTAAAATATTGTAAAAAAGAAAAGAAAAAAAGTGGAAAGCATATTTTTGTAGTTTCTGCCCTCATGTGCTTCAGGTGTCGCTGGCACGCAGAATCAGCATTTCCACGTCAACCCTGACTGTTTCCATGGGAACGCTGATCTGTGAACGGCACCTGTTCCTTGTTTGTTTTGTGCTTTTTTTTAATCCCCTCGTGTGTCATGTCCTTTGCTGGATTGTTTAATGTTGAATGTATTCTGTTGTAGTTTGTAGTGTGTTTACATCATAGATGGCTGTTTGATGTTGAGTACTAACCTCACCCTCTCTGCCTAGTTGGCCCTGTCTCGTGTATCTGTTGGTTGCCAGTGTGTCGGGTGTGTGGTTGCCATCCAGTTTGCAGCATGTCAGCTGGTTATCCACAAAGGATACTTCGTCTCTGCCCACGTGACGGGAGTGTGGTTGCCTTCCAGTCCTATGTGTCAGCTGGTCATCCATAATCCCGCATGTCGGGTGAAGGATTGCCCCATGTGTGGCCATGGCATGCATTTCTCATCTAAGTTACAGTAAATAAATCCTTTGAAATGTTTCTCTGCTATTGGGTCTGTTTGTCTCGCTATTGCTCGTTACAACCGAGTCCTGATTTATCACTACATTTATCAGGTCAACTCATGAAACAGTTGCTCTTCATAGAAAAAAATAAAAAAAATAAAAACAAAATATCTTTCTTCTCATACTGCAAAAACAAGCCTATAGTTGGAGTTAATGAACTAATGTAAAGTTCACCACAATGCTGTACACATATAGAGATAATAAAATATGATTTTAATACGAGATTACTGTGGTCGGAAAACAATTTTCTGCTAAAAATGTCCCCAGTAAAATAACAAACGAGAATCACATTAATTCATGTTAAAAGTATGCTGCCCTGGAAAGAAAAACTTAAAAAAATGTAATTTCATCAAGTAAAGTTACATTATTATAAAACAGTAAAGTAAAAATCTGTAATTGCGTTTTCACAAGTAGAATCCACTGCTATTTAAAACTCAATTATGATATCTAAAATTAATTTCTGACTAGTTAAAATTCTAATTTTAGTAGAAATGATCATTTTTATATCAATAAATTCATTGTTACTAGTACAAATGTCCATTCCTGATATCAGCTACTCATTTACTAGTAAGAATGTTAATTTTTTATATCTTTAATGTGATTGAAACTATTAAGAAAGCCTTTTTAGATATCTTTAATTACTCTCCAGTTTACAGATATGATTTATTTTAGCATTTTCACTAATTGTAATACTTTTTAAATCATAAATGGACATATGTACAAGTTACAATGTAATTATTTTATCATTTTAACTAGTAAGTAAAAGTGCTTTCCTGATATGTGAAATTGGAGTCAGAAATGACTGTAATTTTAGACATTTGTGATTGTATTTTCAATAGGAGTGGATGACGAATCATTATGAAATTATACTAATGAAAATGCAGTTACAGATATCAATAATTACAGTTTTTACTATCTGAAATTACATTTTTAATATCAAGAATTCATGCTTTTACTTGAGCAAAAGTAACAACTGATATCAGAAATGACGACATTCACTTGTAGTAACTTCCTAATAAGAAGAATTAGCATTTAAAGTAGCAAAAATGTTTATGTTGAAATATAAATATCCTGCGAATGATTAAAATTCAACTTGGCTTGCCATAACCTGCATCTTTCACCGTGTCAAAGAAAAGTTCAAATGAATTCACTGAATCCATTGAGTCCATTAAAAAACACTTTTCCAGAAGTGAGTGACTGAATATTTTTCTCTCAGATTGTTTCACTTTTACTCATCAGCCGTCATTCATTTCTATTTGTTGTGTGTTATAAGAAAACAGTCACTCAAAATTCTTCCAAATCGAGTTAGTTTTGTATTGTCTGTTTTTTGTCCAAATTTAGAACACAAGAAAAATATCTCTATGGTTCATTAATGGTCCTGTACATACACAACTGTGCATCGAACACGGCATTATCTTCAGAATTCAGACCTCAGAAATATACCCTAACAACTTTATAATTTATCATTTCTTTAATACCTTATAAAACTGTAATATGTGTTTTTATGCGTTACGATGAAAACATCAAAAGCAATGCAAAGCATCTTTGTATTAAGCTACATTCATTTATAAAGCATTTTAAAATATTTAAACTGTATTTCATTTTTAAATTTTAAATACATGAAAATATGATGAAATTCTATCCATATGAATAAATCTGGAAAAATTAATAATTTTAGAACTTACCATGAAATACATTGCTCATAAAATCTGTAGCGTCTGTAACTGTTGATACGTCTGTGTGTTTTACTGTCAGCTCAATTCTATTGTTCTGTTCTTCCTGTTTCTTCAAAGTCCCACAAAGCAAAAATAAGAAGTGAGGGTGAACAAATGGGGGAAATGAATGTGAAAGATCTTTGACAAATTTTGTATGAAGAAATAACCTGCTAACATGTTTAATTTATGCAAATTCACCCAGTCATTTTCATTTCTATCAGGAAGACTCGCAGACTTAAGTGAAATTTAATATTTATACATTTATTTGATGAATATAAAACATAAAAGTAATGTCTCTCTTTGGCGTAGGCCCCGTCTGGCGGTCCGAAGTTGTAGTACTCGGAACCGTCATATCCTGCCGGAGATAGGAGGCATGGGCGAGGAGCCTACCCCTGTGCAGGACGGGACTCAACTGGTGGTGGTGGGGTGGTGGAGGTTGCCCCGTTAACACACTGAAACAGCAATGTGATAGGTTGTGAGCAGACCTATAAAGCAGTGGCTTACATGTGATTGGCTGGGAATTACCCAGCTAATGGTGCGATGATGTACAGCTGCTAGTCTTCCTGTTATGTTTACTTAAAAGAAGTTTGTTTAGTTTTACATATTGTTTGCATAAGCACAGATCTAGAACCATTATTGCACATTCACAAAATAAAACTAAAAGAACAGAAATGATTAAATGATCAGGAATAGTAATAATAACATAAAGTCATCCCCCAACACTTATTATTGTATTTTGGTCCTTGATGACACATTGTTCACTGATAATGACCAGCAGCATCTGCACATAAATATTATCCATACTTTAATCCAAATGATTTAACTGGTGACTTCTAGAACATGAAGTAAAACAGTAAACTTTTCTTTTTTAGCAATAATGACAGATAGTGCATACTTTAAAAAACTGAACTCAAATGTCCCATAAAAGAGTGGTTAAGAGGTGTCGTTCACTGAAATGTGTGTCCATGTGATGTCATATTCACCTGTAGATGAAGACATTCTCCTCCCGTTTGCAGGTCTGATGACAGTTGATCACTTCTGATGTTCTGACCTCTTTAAAAATAACAATGCACATTCATATCATGATTATACAGTTTTAACAATGCAAGAGATTCTGCTACATTTAATGTCATCATCACATACAGAAATATCATAAGACTTCTAGTTGCTTAAAATTGACCAGAAAACAACAAACTTAGGAAGAATCATCTATAAGACATTTAAAGCGATCAATAGTAGTTGATTTTGAGATCACATGTCGTTCATGTGCGGGGTTACCTAACATAGGCCTATATTATAGCTTACCAAAACAAAAGACAGACAATGGGGGAATAATGATTGATATAATGCATTGGCAGTCTCTGGAAGCGATTGAACAGAAAACACATGTACAAATAGCGGAAGAGTTTTGGACTCGACATGTTTCAGACAAAAACCCCTCATGTGTCCTTCATTAAATCTTTGTTTGTGTTCTGTAGAAGAAAGAAAGTCATACACATTAGAGACGGTATGAGGGTGAGTAAATAATGACTTGGGTCTGACTTGACTAAATGCTTTAATTAAAAGAAAAGTTCACTCAAATATGTTAAGTCAAATTGTTTACTCATCCTTGTGCTGTTTCAAACTTCATGTCTTTCCTTCTTCCACGGAACACAGATGAAGATGTTTTTGATGGAGATATGATGTGAATATATCCATATAATGCAAGTCAATGGGGTCTAAACTTTTAAGCTCAAAAAGGACATAAAGGCATCATAAAGGTAATCCGTCCGACTCCAGTGGTTTAATCCATGTCTTCTGAAGTGATACGATTGGTTTTAGGGGAGAAACAGACTAAACCTCCTTTTTCACTATAAATCTTGACTTCTGATCATGTTTTGAAATCAATTGCCCTTACTCACGCTTAATAATAATAATAGTAATAATAATAATAATAATAATAATACATTTTATTTAAAGGCGCCTTTCTCGGCACTCAAGGACACCATACAGGGATACATAAGACATTTAAAAGCACCAAAATTAAATAAACAACAACATAAAAAAAAGAGGTAGAGCAATTGATATCATGTGAGATTTTTGAACAGATGTGTTTTGAGTTGCGATTTGAAGTGGAAAAATGAATTGATGTTTCTAAGTTGGGGTGGTAATGAGTTCCAGAGACAGGGAGCAGAGCGGCTAAATGCTCTGCTCCCCATGGTGGTGAGACGGGCGGGGGGGACAGACAGGTGTATGAAGGAAGAAGATCTAAGGGAGCGGGTGGATGTTGGACCATGGAGAAGATCAGACAGATATGGGGGGGCAAGTTTGTGGATGGCCTTGAATGTTAACAGAAGGATTTTGAATTGAATACGGAACTGGACCGGGAGCCAGTGAAGCTGTTGAAGAACTGGAGTGATGTGGTGAGTAGAGGGGGTTCGAGTTATGATGCGGGCAGCTGAATTCTGGACCAGTTGAAGCTTATGAAGGGATTTGTGAGGGAGGCAGAAAAGGAGAGAGTTGCAGTAGTCCAAACGGGAAGTGACAAGACTATGGACAAGAACGGCGGCAGTGTGTGGTGTAAGGGAGGGGCGGAGGCGATTAATGTTTCGTAGATGGAAGTAGGCAGACCGGGTAATGTTATTGATGTGGGACTGAAAAGATAATGTGGTGTCAAGGATGACACCCAAACTCCTAACGCATGTGTTGAGTGTTATACACGCGCTGATTATAAAAATGATCTGTTTAATTTTTATCTAATGTTTTGTTTATTCACAAATAAAGAGATGCAACACAAGGTACTTTAAAGAATACTATTTAACCACAGTACATGTAATGTCAGGTCATGGTAATACTTTTTTTGTATACTGTTTTGATCTTCTGGGTGTAAATCTACCTGCAGTACAACACACAGTCATCCACACGCTGCACATGCAACTGTAGAATCTACACCTGCACTAGACTCTATAAACAGGAATGTGCCCGTGCCAATCAGAAGACTTTCATGTGCTTTCTGCCTGTCAATCATTTTGCAGGTTCTCAGTGTTGTACTGTAGTAAGATTGAAGCGGTTCATTCAGGATTAAAGTCATATTCAGATTCATAACTGTTGCCAGCTGAGGGCACTATTTTGCTACTGTTGTGTTTTTCCATGTTCGGTGACAGTCTCAAATATATTTTTGGAGGGCGGTATTTTGGAAAGAGGGGACATGTCTTATTCAACTGCTCAGTCTTGTGGAAGATCCATAATGGCTAAAACCACTTTCAACACCTTTAAATTCTGCAATACAGAGAATGAATGGATGTAGGGACAACAGCACATTTTTTCAGTATTGGCTTACTGTGGTTAAGGATCCTTTTTTTGTCTGCTGAACCCCGATTTGTTGTCGCTTCAGTCAATGTATCATTGAGCTCACAAGACGTTAAGTTTTGAACCCAGGTTCAGTTTATTGAGACAAAGGAGTAAAAGAAGAAATCCAATAACAAAGCCTTGCCAGAAGAACTCGCCAAACTAGAAACTGACTGGATCAGAAGATAACATGAACAAGAATTTGACCTGATCATAAACATGAAACGACTTACAAACTAGAACTTTACTTGATAATAAACAAGCCGTGAACAACTTCTCACAGACTTATAAAATCAGCCATGGAATAAACGTTCATCTTTCATCAATGCTAACAATCCTAAGTCACATTTACCACAACCAATGACTAAAAACATTAATGAACAATATCCAATCACAAGACAGCACTAATAACACAATTGAAAAGCACCAGGAAGAGGAAACATGAACAGTGACATCACAAGAGAAAGATACAAAATAAAAAACAAGAAATAAAAACACACTATATAAAAATAACTATACATAATATATAAATAACTATTATATATTTGAACAATCATGAATTGGAATATCAGCCAAGACATAGAATGACTTACTTTTTTAAACATTACACAGAAAAATTGTAATTTGGATGTAAAAATACAGAGAAGTTGCAGAATAATATTGGACCTGTGGGAACTTTCTAGCTCAGTCTCAAAAATGTCTCTGTGGACTGTATGTGTATGACTAAAAGACAAATAGCTTTTATCTATATACTAATAGATCAATAATTCATACATGTAAAATACCAATCTATTTTGTGGTGTGTTTGTGAAAGCAAATGCGTTAAACGGAGAGATAGAGTTCCTATCTTTCAATATGTGTGTCAGGCTATTTAATCTAACAGAGACACTGAGCAGTTAGAATAAAAAATCCCAAATCCAGCATAGAGGGGTTCAGTGAATTTGGAGTGGAATGTGTGTAAGTGTGTGAGTGTGTGTGTGTCAGAGATGCTGTAAAAGGACAGAGTACCGGCCAACCAGTCCAGATACACTCCTTTCCTGTTAGATTGTGGTTTAGGCACAGGTATGTCAATGCTGTTTTTATTGAACCAGGAAGTGAATCTGCCATCAATACAGGTCAGACACCAGGAATTTTCATTGAGTCCAAAATCACAGTCATCACTTCTTCCTTTCCTTCTGATTCCTTTATATGACACTGCTATATCAGCCCATCCACTCCATTCAGCCTCCCAGTAACAGCGTCCAGTCAGACTCTCTCTACACAGAACCTGCTCATAGTGCTCAAATCTGTCTGGATGATCAGGATAAGGCTCATCCTCTTTCTTGTGTGTTGCCTTTCTGTTCCCCTCAGACAGAATGAGATGATAGTTTGCCGTGTTTGGATCCATTGTGAGATTGCAGAAATCTGAACATAAGAGAGATTAGAACTAGATGAAGAAGAGTTTCACAGCTGTGTTAAATGTATGTTTTGAAAAGGAGAGAAAAAACCCCTACATTTTCGAAGGCCTGGTGTGATCCTGAACTGTTCTCCATGGTCCAAACTAGACAAATATTTACACAACAGAGATAGAAATTCCTTGATTATTTAAGAACATTTCAGAGAAAACAGCAGAATATCATATCATATTGACTGACAATTAAATTTTTAATTAATCTCATCTAAATCACATGAATTTTTAATCAAATTAATCACATATTCTGTATATATACTAAATAGACCCCCAAATAAAGAATTTACTTGAGGCGTGGCCTGGTGAGACAGGGTGTGGGGCGAGGCTTGGTGAGACAGGGTGTGGAGCATGGTCTGGCGAAAACAGGGCATGGAACATGAGACCAGGGCAGAGCTAGGTGGAGCCATGGAAGGTGGAGTCGTGAGAGGCTCGAGGGGTGGAGCCATGGAAGGTGGAGCCGTGAGAGGCTTGAGAGGCGAAACTGGGGAACTTGGAGCCCAGAGAATAGCAGAAGGCTCAAAGGGCTAGGGTGGAGTCAGAGGCTCAGAGGACCAAGGCAGGGTCACTTGATGTCGCATACATAGTAACATAGCATGATGAGGTAGGAATCTCAGCATTGCATAATGTGGCCTCTAAGGCTTGCATGCTGGCTTTGGGATGGATGAGGCTTGCAACACTGGCTCTGGGACAAAGCCGGTTCCTCGCTTATGCCGGTTTATCCCTTTCCCGGCGACTTCACTGACTTCCCACTCTCCTCCTCTGGCGGATGTACCTGCCCCCTCAAGTGCGGGCGTAGTGCCTGGCCGGCCTGCTGGCATTGCAGGGATCCAGAACACTTCTGGGATCAGTGTTCTGTGATGGAGCTGGGAACTGTATTCTTGATCCCCGACACTCCACAGGCAGCGCCCGATCGGGCTGGAGGGTACAGGATACCGGTAAGAGTCAAGGGGAGTACACACCAAGCCTCGGTGGCCATGGGTTGTAATCTGACCACTATCCACCAATGCTTGGTTCAACACGAGGCTTTGGGCACAACTAAAAGGGTGACAGAGAAATGTGTACATGGGGATTGTTACGACCCCTTATTTTGGTCTAGGGTTAGAAGAGTGATGGTGGTGACAAGAGACAACGCTAAACGAAGTAATGCCAAGACAAAGGGTGATTTATTATACATAAGTGTATGATGATAAAGATGAACAATAAGCAAATAGATATATATAAATATGTACAATTGGAATAAATATATTCCAAGTAATTAGCCCAAGAGAAACTGGACCCAAGTAATGCCAAAGAAAAGAAAAAGAACAAAACAAAACACAGATCTAACTGAATGATTAATCTTCTAACTTAACATAAAAATAAACAGAGAAAACAAGTCTTCAGCATCAAACGCCATAACTTACCTACAAAACTTACAGAGGATGGCCTTCACTTTCTTACCTGGGGTGTCTAACATCAAGTTACCTAAATGTTGTACGGTGTATGTCACGTGACATCTTACCTGACCACATTTCTCTTGGGAAGAGAACATGCCATTGTTATCAAAAAGGTTAATAAACAGGGAGTAGTAATACAACGTCCCCCCATGCAAAAATGGCAAACCCAAAGTGGTAGGGATTTAAGAATATCACAGAACAAACAATCATGATAAGCGCAACACAACAGATAAAACAAGACAGAGGAGCCAAGAGAGATCTGCTCTCGTTCAATTTGAGAGGCCTTTTAAACACTGACTGGAAAACTTGATTGGTAGCGGAGTTGACGTCATACCACTTAATGAAGATTGACATCTTCTGGAACCAATAGGAATTCAGAGAGGTAATGAACCTAAGAAACTGATAGGGAGTGAGAGAGAGAAATAAAACACAGGCACACCCACAGGAACATAACAGGGATATTCACAATTATCCAGTGGTGACCCTCGTTATTACATTTCTGGGAAAAAAGCATAGAGTGGAGGCCACGGTTAGTACCCGCCTCATCCAGCTGTTGATCCTGGGAACGAATTGGCAGGAATTCAAAAATGTGTTGTAGGGAATGTGTGCGGATGGGTCCTGCACAAAAGCTGTGAGATGTGAAATGTGCAATGCTTTGACAGGGGAGGCGGAGCCGGGGACATCTTCATCAGCTGCGGCCCCTACCATCCTCAGGGGGTTTCCCGAAGGGGATGTCCCTCTGGAGTAGTCGAGAGATGATGAGAATTGGCAAGGACCTCGTTGGGCCATTAGAGTGGTCAACATGTGGACAACTCTTTGTATTAGTCCTGGTGGATTATGCAACGCGATAGCCAGAAGCAGTGCCTCTATGCAACATCTCAGCATGCAGTGTTGCGAAGGCACTCTTCAAAATAATCTCCCAGTTGGGAATTCCAATAGAAATCCTCACTGATCAAGGCACAACATTTATGTCACGGACACTCTGCAAACTTTATGAATTGTTGGGTATTAAGTAGATTCGCACCAGTGTTTACCATCCACAAACAGATGGCCTGGTGGAGCGATATAACAAAACCCTTAAAATTATGATTCGTAAGTTTGTGTACGAGTAAGCTAGAAATTGGGACAAAAGGCTCGTCCCCTGTTATTCACAGTAGGAGAGGTCCAGAAAACCTCCCCTGGGTTTTCCCTATTCGAGCTACCAAATGGGCTTCGCCCGCGCAGTGAGCTTGATGTCATACGTGAATCTTGGGAGGAGGGACCTTCAACCAGTAAGAATGAAATTCGATCTTAGAGCAAAACTCCACACTTTGTGGCAACTAACACAAGAAAATTTGCTCCAAGCTCTGGAATGTCAAAGCCGACTGTACAACAGGGGATCTCGGCAGCAGGAATTTGCACCAGGAGACAAAGTGCTCATATTATGCCCCACATCGGGCTCCAAATTACTCACCAAGTGGCAAGGACCATTTGAGGTCACACGACAAGTGAGGGAAGTGAGGTGAAATGAAATGATAGAGGGGGTGCACGTCAAATATACCACCTCAGGAAGGTGATCCCTGTGGCATTGGTATGGTAGTTCTGGAGAGGGCAGAGCTCAGGCCGGAGGTGAATACAAAACCCAGTCATATCACCACCTCTCACTGTGTCAAGTCGCAGAGGTTGCCAAGTTGCAACAAGAGTTTGCAGACGTGTTATCTCCTCTGCCGGGTTATACAAACCTCATCCAGTAGCACACTGAGACTGAGCCATGGATGGTGGCATGTAGCCATCCCTACTGATTGCCCGAGCACAAAGAATTGGAAGAATTGGATGCAACTCTCGATATGGGGGTAACAGAGGAATCCCACAGTGATTGGTCCAGCCTGGTTGTTCTAGTTCCTAAGAGTGACGAGTCTGTACATTTCAGTGTGGATTATAGAAAAGTCAACGCGGTGTCTAAATTTGTTGCCTACCCAATGCCTCGTGTTGATGAGTTGCTCGATTGGTTGGGCACTGCTCGATTTTATTCGACATTGGATTTGACAAAGGGTTATTGGCAGATTCCCTTGACACAAATTTCCTGTGAAAAAACGGCCTTCTCCACATTGTTTGTATTACACCAATTTGTGATGCTTCCGTTCAGTTTTTTTGACATCATAATTTACAGCAAGTATTGGCAGCAGCACTTGCAGCATCTGAGGGTGGTTCTGAGGTCGCTGCAATGGGTGGGACTCACAGCAAACCCTAAGAAGTACACATTTGGATGGGTGGAGGTATGGTATCTGGGGTTCTGAGGTCCAATACCAAAAAGGGGGTGAGACAGTTCCTGAGGCTGGCTATTATAGGAGGTTTGTGGTTCATAGCCTAGCACCTTCCTATCTTCTCCATCTTCTTTATATATATATTCTCCTACCCGCACTCTTAGATCCTTTTCCTCTCTCTCTCTTGTGATACCTTTGGTTTGTCTGACTTCTATGGGGTCCAGTTCCTTTAGCAGTGCTGCTTCACGACTCTGGAACTCTTTACCACCAGATATCCATAATTGTGATTGTCTTTCCACTTTCAGTTCCCTCCAAAAAAAACCCACCTTTTTAAATGAGCTTACTACAAATAACTTATTTATGAAGGTATTTATTTCTATGATAATGCACATTTTTTATATGTGATTTTAGATTTTGATTTATCTTTTATGTTCTCTTATTGTAAACTTGATTATATCTGTAAGGTGTCCTTGAGAGTCTTGAAAGGCACATATAAATAAAATGTATTATTATTATTATTATTATTAGCCAAACTCTCACTGTACAAAACCCGGTATATTTAAAGCATTCATTCATGCTAATAGGGAAGCCCATCCATTTCCGTCACGGGGGAAGTTCAATGTTAAAATTGTGATTTTGCCTGTTTTCTTTCATTTATAACATGTTTATTTGTTATGTATATTATGTATCTATACAAAGCATTGATATTTATCATTTTTAGTATTTTCTATATATTGTCTTTAATTTTCTTTCCTATTTTTCTTTCCTTCATTATGGTTTATTCGAAAGGAGCCACAAGCTTTATAACGGGGTTCCTTATAGCCATTGGTTAAGAGAGAATTGGAGATTATTGTTGTCCCTGTATGTGGAATTTAATTGTTGAAATTTGGGTCCAAACTTGGCATAGCCAAAAACAACATTTGTATATGTTTGTACATTTCATAAATACTTGCATTTTCACCTTTTTCAATGTAAATACATGTTAGCACTATTTTTCCCCTGGTTAAGAATTTGTTGGCACTTTGGAAAATAACCACTTGTGGACTATACAACTTCCCATCACTCATTTTTTCTCTAGCTGCTAGTGCATTCTAACAGTTTCCTGATAACGATGTATCTAAGCTTTGTGAGGTTACTAACATTCGTTGCACTTAACATGTTACATTATTCTATTTTGCATTTATTTAATAGCTTTTAAATTATTGATCTATATAAAAATATAAAATGTAAAAAAACTATCCTGATTTTTAAGTCACATTATATGCTGCATAAAGTGTTAGCATCACATGTGAAATATACACCAACATACTTGAGTTTCTCCAGTGTACAGTTTGGATCACTGAGTCTATCTGTGAGTAGTTTGACTCCTGATTCTCCTGGGTGATTGTAGCTCAGATCCAGCTCTTTCAGGTGTGAAGGTTTTGAACTCAGAGCTGAAGCCAGATGAAAACAGCCTTTCTCTGTCACCATACAGCCCAACAGTCTGCAAATAAATGTATACAAACTTTGACACTGGGACCTCTGTTGCATTCAAATGATAAATGTAAGCCATGGAACCTTTCATCTGTTAATTTGTATTTGTAACATATAAAAGGACATTACACTTTATAATTTTATTACAATTGACTGGTGTTAGTGCACAGGTTCAGTGAGCTTAGTTAGCTTATACAATGGTAAAATTAAGCACATTTAATTGTTTGTTACGTGTACCTTCAAGATGGACCTACCCAGTAGTAAAATAGGAGGAAATGAAAATAATTGATTGGGTTATCAGGGGCAAAGTGGGAGCAGTTATTGCCACTGTAATTCTTAAAAATGTGTTCTATGGTTTTATAGCTTGCATGCTTCTGATGCTGGGAACAGTACATTTACTGTTGCAGGAGATTGTTGCAGGTCTACTGTACATTATATTCAGCATTATATATTTGTTTATGAAGTACTACCATTAAACCTCTATAATCTTAAATGCAGGCATGTGTTTCTCTCACAATGCTCCTGGTGGCCAGTTTGGCCTTAAATGATGAGAGAAAACCATTTAAAATGCTTAAGTTGACGTCCAAGACACTGGCATGATATCCATGATGGCAGCACAATTAATTGCATTAAAGCTGAAATTGTGATATGGTGTTGCAAGATTACTAAACCAAAAAAGACTGCAATACACATTATGGTGTGCTTTCACTGCTTTCATCAGAGTGAAATGTATGTGCAGCTCATGCGGAGCAGCATAAAAAGATTGTTTATCCTTTTGAAGTTTCAGTGCATAAAGTCACATCGTCATTGTCTTCACTCCTGTCATTTTATCTTCATCATCACCCCTCTGTTCACAAGGACACTTATTTGGATACCGTTATTGTCTTCTGTTAGATTGCCCTATACAACAATTCCCATGTTGCACTGCCCTCATCACAGCCATCTGTTCCCCATCTTCCTCAGCTATTCACTGTTCCCTCATCAGTCCTCTGTGTATATATATTCCCTCACTTCCATTTTCCCTTGTCAGTTCTTGATTGTTGTTCTTTATGTATGAATGTTAATATTTGGTTCTTTGCATTTCTCCATGTTGTTTTTAGCACCTTCATCGTCTTCATTAAAAAGGCCTGTGTTTAGATCCATTGTTGTCTCATCTCATCTTAACAACACGTAACAGAAGAACTGACCACACAAATGGATTTAGCTGCTGAAAAAATTCTCCTCTTCACACAAGGGGACTGTCCATTGGAAGATCCTGTGTGTGAGTTCCTTGAGCTGGCTAATGTGGTAGTGGAAAGGAGGAGGGCAGGGCCGGGCCATGATGATGCACACCCGGCCCAATCAGGCTAATCAAGATGAAAAAGAGGGATAAAGTCGGCCGGAGGTAGCAGTTTGGGAGAGAGAGAACTGCTGACAGCTACCCTGTATGCGTTTGTGTTTATGTTTTGTGTTTCGTCGAGCCTACCTCGGCTCTGTCTGCCTTCATCGAGCCTTCCACAGCTCTGCCCTCACCCCCAGAAACTCCGCCTCCAGTGGTTCCATCCGCTTTGCCTCCTGAGACTCCATCCTCTCCTGAAACTACACCTCCTACAGCTCAGCCCACTCCACCACTGTCTAAACCTCCTAAATCTAAAATCCCTAACTCCTGCTGCTCCGCCTCCAGATCCACCTATGGCTCCGCCACCTTCATCATCTTCATTAAAAAGGCCTGCATTTAGATACATTGTCGTTCCATCTCAACTCTACAACACGTAACAGATTGTGTCATAATGGTCCATTCCAAACTGATAGCTTTTATATTAGGCCTAAGTTGACTATACCCTATGTTGGTCAAACTTTTTGTTGGTCAAATCTGAGAGATATTGATGAAGCTAACTATGTTTTGTACCGGGATTCATTTTTCATATCCACGAATCAATGCATATTGTCACATTTTTGTATCGCGATATATTGTTACACCTCTCCAAAAGTGGAGATATTTCTTGCTAAACCACTTCAAGACACCTTAACCCTCCTGTGGTATTCTGTCTTTTTTTAACAAAATAATTTTTTCAAATTTCATTAAAATGGTTTCCTTTATCTGAGCAGTTCAAGACTTGGTGACTTTTCCTCCATTCGCCATCTGAACATCCAAAAAAATAATAATAAAAAAAATAGCTTTAATTCAAATCTAAGAGGTCGTAAAAAAAAAAGCAACACCTTTGGTATTCATGATCAAAACTGACTGACCATTGAAAACGAATATGAAAGAATGACCGATCCAAAAAAGAGCAATTTTTTTGATCGTTCAAATACAATCATTAATTCAGCCAAACTTCAGAAAAAATACAGATGTTTTACAGCTGATGACAGCAATCTGACACACACACACACACACACACACAAACACACACACACACACACATGTCTGCTAAATTAATTTTTACTATAGAATTTTGCTGTTAATTTCTGTTTCTTGATGTTCATTTTCTTGACATTATTATGTATTAACTTTGAGTTATTACATTTTTATTTTTTAAATAAATTATTGGTAGAGAAATGCTTATTCTGTGTCTTCTCTTTGTAACACCATGGTCAGGTTTGATGACAAGCATAATAACATAAACTGCAAAAACTGACACTTCAATTCAAATTTAAAATGCAAAACTTTGACAAATAACAGTTTGATAATGTCTAAATATATAATCAAATGCCTATATTGCGATAAAATAGAAAATTAGGATACAACAAGCCATCAGACTACACATTAGGTGGCTACAGCCATCTACTGACTGTTGCTGGCATGACATGGTTTTCAAGTCATTTTTTTTTCACCATATGGCAGGAATCTGCCTACTATTTAAGTCACACTCTCATATTTTCTATGTTTCAAAATAAAGAAGAGTAGGTTCTGAATTTTGAAATGAAAGACATTTTTTTATCATTATCATAATAAAAAAAGGGTTACACATCCAAACCTTCCAGTCAAAAATGACAATGAATACCAAAGGAAGGTGCCATTTTTTAATCCCATAGGAGGGTTAATTGACAACTTGACTATTAGCACTAGTTAGGCAGAGCTTTACTGAAGAAATTAATTAATGGCCAAACAAGACACACACATTGTCTCAATGCCTAAATGTACTTAAATGTGTTACTTCAGCAAGTGTGCATTGTTGTGACGATGCATCTTGCCAGTTGCAACCATAGTGACTTACTGATAATGCAAATATCTTGTGACTGTGGAAAAAACACCTTAAGTTGTTGGTGGGTGTTGATCTGTCATTCTGCTCACAAACCTTAGAATCTCTAATTTACAGTTTGGACTCTTCAGTGCATCAGATATCAGCTTCACTCCTGAATCCTGCAGGTCATTGTTACTCAGGTCCAGCTCTCTCAGGAGTGACTTTGATGATTGTAGAGCCGAGACCACAATTTCACAGTGCTGACCAGTGAGATTACACTCAGCAAGACTGAAACAGATTAAACACAATTTTCTGTAAATAAATTGTTAATCTAACTCTGCAACCTTTATTGATATAAAATCAGCTTCAGTCTTGTGACAAATGGAACACTCACAGAGCTTTTCTGCAGTTGCTCACAGCTGGTATCAGTCTTCTTCTACCCTCCTCTGATGTGTTGAATTTCTTCAGGTCCAGCTCATCCAGCACTTCCTCTGACATCTGAAGTATGTAGGCGATTGAAGAGCATTGAGCAGGAGAGAGTTTATTCTCTGAGAGTTTGTATGATTTTAGAAAGTCCTGAATTTCTCTGTACAGAGTCTGGTCATTCATCTCCAGCAGACAGAGGAACAGATTGATGGATTGTTCAGCTGAGAGGCCATGTCCATTTATGATTTTGTCTTTGATATAAGTAATAGTTTCTTTGATGCTCTTAGATGATTTGTTTTCTGTGTGTGTCAGTAGATCCTGTAAGAGTCTCTGATTAGACTCTAGTGAGATGCCCAGCAGGAATCGCAGGAAAAGATCCAGGTGCCCATTTTCACTCTGAAGGGCTTTATCAACTGCATACCTATGCAGAGTATGCACTACATCATAAAACTGCAATGTGTCAACATTTTTGATAACGTAATGGTAAAACAAATATAGAGCAGCCAGAAACTCCTGAAAGCTGAGATGTATGAAGCAGTAGACTTTCCTCTGATGAATCACAGATTCCTCCTTAAAGATCTCAGTGCAGAACCCAGAATACACTGAGGCCTCAGTGACGTCTATACCGCTCTCTCTCAGGTCCTCCTCATAGAACATGACATTGCCCTTCATCAGCTGTTTGTACGCCAGTTCAGCTAGTTTCACGATGACTTCTCTGTTGGACTGCAGGAGTTTCTCTGGATCTCTCTCTTCATACTTCTGATTCCTCATATTGATCTGAATGAGCAGGAAGTGGATGTACATTTCAGTCAGAGTTTGAGGGATTTCTGCACTGTCATCTTGTTTCAGAATGTTTTGAAGCACAGTGGATGAGATCCAACAGAAAACTGGTATGTGGCACATGATGTGGAGGCTTCTTGCTCTTCTAATGTGTGAGATGATTCTGCTGGCTTGATGCTCATCACTGATTCTCTTCCTGAAATATTCCTCCTTCTGAGGGTCATTGAATCCCTGGATTTCTGTCACACGCTTGATGTATTTGGAGGGGATCTGATTGGCTGCTGCTGGTCTGGAGGTGATCCAGATGAGAGCGGAGGGAAGGAGATCTCCTTTGATGATGTTTGACATCAACACACCCACTGATGAAGTCTCAGTCACATCAGAAACTTTCTCACTATCTGTAAACATCAGTGGAATTCTGCTTTCATCCAGACCATCAAAGATGAACACAACTTTACACTCCTCATAACTCTTTGAGTCCAGATGAAGAAGTTCAGGATGAAAGTCCAGCAGAAGTTTGTGAAGACTGTACTGCTCATCTTTAATCAAGTTCAGCTCTCGAAATGGAAGCACAAACATGAAATCTACATCCTGATTGGCTTTTCCCTCGGCCCAGTCCAGAAGGAACTTCTGCACAGAGACTGTTTTTCCAATTCCAGCGATGCCTTTAGTAAGAACAGTCTTTATTTGGTCTTTTATCTTCTCCTCACATCCTGGTTCAGTTAAGGGTTTAAAGATGTCATTACAGTAGATTTGAGTGCCTTGTAAGTTTTGAGTTCTGGCTGTTTTCTCCATGTGTAAAACCTCATGTTCTTCATTCAACCCTTCACTCTCTCCCTCGATGATGTAAAGCTGTGTGTAAATCCTGTTCAGGAGGGTTTGATTCTCTAGTAGTTTGATTCCCTCAAATAAGCTCTCATACTTGTTCTTCATGCTGGTTTTTTGTTGGTCTTTGACTCTCTGAAGAACATCATATACTGGTTGGTGAGACTCCGGCTGTAGGTCTCCAGTTTCCTCCAGCAGTGTGCATGACTTCAAGGCAAATTCTGTGTCATTCTGCAGGATGTGGCTCTGACAGTCGAAGGCAGTACAGGACTTTAAAGATCTGACAAGGTTATATTGCTTCAAACTGCAGAAAAATTTAAAATAAACAAGGGAACATAAATTATGTTTGATAATGACAATTATTGTGTGTCTTTCACTTTCAAATGAACTATCACTTTGGAAAACTATTAGGCAATACGTACAATTAAAGTAATGTCAACATTTTTCAAATGCACAGCTATACAATACTGAGAAGTAATTGCTATCAATTAAATATTGTTTTTTTTCCCCCAAAGGCAAGTGGTACAAATGTGGTCATTTAGACACAGTTTTCAGGACTGCAGTACAATTGTGGTAACTTGGACACACTATGTGTCTGTTCCAAAACTTAGTGAGCGGCCTCGCTGTCTCCTGCCCATATAGGCAGCTGTCTTGTATGGCAGCATCCAACCTGAAATGGAGCCTCATAAGAGAGCGTATCAGAACACTCTACATAGGTGGCAACTCTGTGCATCACTCAAATAGCACTCCTCATGTGCAGCTCACAAGACTTGACTAGCAACTGATTTCAATCCACAATATTCTCAGCGAGTCCACAGTATTTCACTAGGTGGGTGTAATTCTGGTTGGGTTGCGGAAGTGCGGTTGGTTGGCATTTTGTGTGTAGCCGGTCACTGCTTGCTTGCGTGTCAAGCAGTTAGATTCTTGCTTTTTAAATGTTATAAAATGTCTTTAAAATTCCCCGGACAATGTGTGCAGTTAATAGTTATCCTAATAATGGAGTGAGACTAAAGTTTTATCTAAAACAGCAATTGTATGATCAGAAACCACTCACAAAACAAAGCACTCCAGTCCAAGATGCTGCTTCTTCAATCAGCTACCTACAGAAGGATTGATTTAGGAACATCTCTTTGAAAAAGCTTGGAATAATTAGTTTGTGTGCTCTTTTCACTTTATTGGTAAGAAGTCAAGAGTGGAGATTGCTTATATTATCCACCATTACGGTCTGGCTACTATAGACGTCATTATTAAGTACTATAGATAACATTATTGTGCTAACAGGTGTGTGTGCATGTGCTGAAAGTTCATTAGACATTTTGAGAGTTTGTTGATTTCTATTCAGTGTAGACCTTTGTGAATGCTTCACGTGTTTTGAAATGGCATTGTTACTGAGTATAAAAAGGAGCAGTATTTTACCTGAACTGTCTGTTAGTAGTGACAATATTTTCAACTTTTTTCATGCTTCAATGCTAAATGGATAAATTCTAAAGTGGAAGACCATAATTATTAGATGAGATGTACAGTAGTGAGATGTTTTATCATGTTTGAAATTAATTGTATTATAATATTCCTCTTTCCTGCATTTTTCCTGCCTGCAATTCACTTTCTTTTGAGTGTCTTTGCAGAATGTACATGTCTTCCGTTAAGGGGAAAAAGTGATTTGGAAAACAGTGTCTACATTAATTCAGTATCAGTTGAACACTATCTCATAGTATGTTATGTTTACATTTGGCATTTTTAGAAACTGTCATCTTTTTGCACTACTGTGTACTGGTCGGCACTGCACTGTCGCAATTTTCAATTTCAATTTAAAAGTACTTTATTGGCATGATTGTGTTTACATACAATATTGACAAAGCATTAATACACAAAACAGATAATGACAAGACAAATAATAATGATAAAATTGTAACAAGTAGCAATAAAGATAGAATTAAAATAAGGTGCCAGATAATGAATAAAATAAAATAAAAACTATAATAACAATATACACTATACAATATAAAATAAAATAAAATAAAATATGCATTTAACATGACATTATGAACATAAGAGAATAAAAGTACTGTGAATGAAGTACATTAAGGCAGTAATTGGTTTCTGAGGGTGTGCAGCTCAAAAATGAATTTAGCTGCAACTGATGCATGATTGTCCTCCCCCAGTAACACCAGCATCTGATCTGATCTCCCCCAGTAACACCAGCATCTGATCTGATCTCCCCCAGTAACACCAGCATCTGATCTGATCTCCCCCAGTAACACCAGCATCTGATCTGATCTCCTCCAGTAACACCAGCATCTAATCTGATCTCCCCCAGTAACACCAGCATCTGATCTGTTCTCCCCCAGTAACACCAGCATCTGATCTGATCTCCTCCAGTAACACCAGCATCTGTTCTGATCTCCCCCAGTAACACCAGCATCTGATCTGATCTCCTCCAGTAACACCAGCATCTAATCTGATCTCCCCCAGTAACACCAGCATCTGATCTGATCTCCTCCAGTAACACCAGCATCTGATCTGATCTCCCCCAGTAACACCAGCATCTGATCTGATCTCCCCAGTAACACCAGCATCTGATCTGTTCTCCCCCAGTAACACCAGCATCTGATCTGATCTCCTCCAGTAACACCTGCATCTGATCTGATCTCCTCCAGTAACACCAGCATCTGATCTGATCTCCCCCAGTAACACCAGCATCTGATCTGTTCTCCCCCTGTAACACCAGCATCTGATCTGATCTCCCCCAGTAACACCAGCATCTGATCTGATCTCCCCCAGTAACACCAGCATCTGACCTGATCTCCTCCAGTAACACCTGCATCTGATCTGATCTCCTCCAGTAACACCAGCATCTGATCTGATCTCCCCAGTAACACCAGCATCTGATCTGATCTCCTCCAGTAACACCAGCATCTGATCTGATCTCCTCCAGTAACACCTGCATCTGATCTGATCTCCTCCAGTAACACCAGCATCTGATCTGATCTCCTCCAGTAACACCAGCATCTGATCTGATCTCCTCCAGTAACACCAGCATCTGATCTGATCTCCCCAGTAACACCAGCATCTGATCTGATCTCCCCAGTAACACCAGCATCTGATCTGATCTCCCCAGTAACACCAGCATCTGATCTGATCTCCCCCAGTAACACCAGCATCTGATCTGATCTCCTCCAGTAACACCAGCATCTGATCTGATCTCCTCCAGTAACACCAGCATCTGATCTGATCTCCCCCAGTAACACCAGCATCTGATCTGTTCTCCCCCAGTAACACCAGCATCTGATCTGATCTCCTCCAGTAACACCAGCATCTGATCTGATCTCCTCCAGTAAAACCTGCATCTGATCTGATCTCCTCCAGTAACACCAGCATCTGATCTGATCTCCTCCTGTAACACCAGTATCTGATCTGTATCTGCTGAACTGGAAAACTGTGGCATGAGGTTTGAGAGTTTGTGGAGGTATCTCTCTCTCAACTCTGTAAATTTCTCACAGTGAAGGAGAAAGTGTGTCTCTGTCTCGACCTCACCCGTGTCACAGTGAGCACAGACTCATTCTTCCTTTGGAAGCCATGTTTGTCTGTGTCGGCCTTTTTCTACGGCCAGACTTTGATCACTGAGTCTGTATTTGGTGAGGATCCGTCTCTGTTTTGGATCTCTTACAGTGTGCAGATATTCTGCCAGATTATATGTTCTGTTTAGGTCCTGATAACATTCCAGTTTGCTTTGGTTTTTACTTTCATTTTCCCAATGGTCCAAATATGAATTTTTGCTTTCTTTTATGATTTGGTTTATTCTGATTTGGTTTAGTTCAGCTCTGCTGGTCTGAAACTGGTGTTTGTTAGTTGTTAGTGGGTTTGTGAGTTTTCTGTTTTTAGGCTTCAGCTCTTGGGTTTTAAGGGTTTCATGTTGCAGTGTGTTAGGGGAACTTGAATTTAGGTGTGTCCAAAATGTGAGGGATCGTTTTTCAATATGTATAATAAGGGGGTATCTGCCTAGATCGGCCCGGCATGCATTAGTAGGTGTTCTTCTCTGAACTCTTAGAATGTTTCTACAGAATTCTGCATGCAGGGATTCTATGGGGTGTTTGTCCCATCTCGAGTAATCTGCCAGACAGACCCCAAACCTCACATCCGTACAGACCCCAAACCTCACATCTGTACAGACCCCAAACCTCACATCCATACAGACCCCAAACCTCTCTTCCGTACAGAGCAAAAGGCATTATAATACTATCAAAGATCTTACACCAGATTGTTACAGGAATGTCAATTTGGGTAAATTTGCCCTTAATAGCATAGAATGCTCTTCTAGCTTTCTCTTTTAGTGCATTCACTGCCAGACCAAAACCCCCTGAAGCACTAATTTTTAGACCGAGGTAGTCGTAGTGTCGGGTGTGTTCTATTGCAGTGTTCCCCAGAGTGAATGTGTATCTGGTGTCCTGTAATCTGGCTTTATTCTGGAAAATCATAATTTTAGTTTTTTTCAAGGCAAGGCAAGGCAAGGCAAGTTTATTTATATAGCACATTTCATACACAATGGTAATTCAAAGTGCTTTACATAGAAGAGACTAAAATAAGAATAAAAAAATTTAAATAATTTAAACAGTTTAGAATAAAATACAATAAAATACAGTACAAACAGTCGGACACACAGTGGCACAGTGCTCATTCAGTAAATGCACAGCTAAACAGATGTGTTTTGAGTCTGGATTTGAATGTGACTACTGTAGGAGCACATCTGATCTCTTCTGGAAGCTGGTTCCAGCTGCGGCTGGCATAATAGCTAAAAGCAGACTCTCCTTGCTTAGAGTGAACCCTTGGTATTTCTAGCTGATGTGATCCTAATGATCTGAGTGATCTGTTGGGTTTATATTCAGTGAGCATATCTGCAATATATTGAGGTCCTAGCCCATTGAGTGATTTATATACCAGTAATAATACTTTAAAATCAATCCTAAATGTAACTGGGAGCCAGTGTAAAGACCTGAGGACTGGTGTGATATGTTCATATTTTCTGGTTCTGCTCAGAATCCTGGCAGCAGCGTTCTGTATGAGCTGCAACTGTCTTATGGTCTTTTTGGGAAGGCCAGTGAGGAGTCCATTACAATAATCCACCCTGCTGGTGATGAAAGCATGCACAAGTTTCTCTAGGTCTTGACTGGAAACAAAGCATCTAATTCTTGCAATATTTTTCAGATGATAGTATGCTGATTTAGTTATTGCTTTGACATGACTACTGAAACTAAGATCTGACTCTAGAGACACACCAAGATTCCTGACTTGATTTTTAATTGTTTGACCCCTAGCGTCAAGGTATTCATTCACTTTGAGAACGTCATCTTTGTTTCCAAACACAATGACTTCAGTTTTGTCTTTGTTTAACTGAAGAAAGTTTTGGCACATCCAACTGTTAACTTCATCAATGCATTGGCACAGGGAGTCAATGGGGCTGTAATCGTTAGGTGATAGGGCTAAGTAGATCTGTGTGTCGTCTGCATAGCTGTGGTAAGCAATTTGGTTCTTTCTCATTATTTGGCTCATTGGGAGCATATACAGGTTGAACAGGAGTGGTGCAAGAATTGAGCCTTGAGGGACTCCGCATGTCATGGACGTCCACTCAGACTTATGGTCTCCTATACTCACATAATAACCTCTCCCTTCTAAGTATGACCTGAACCATTTTAGGACCATCCCAGAAAGCCCCACCCAGTTTTCCAGCCAGTCAAGAAGTATGTTGTGATCAACAGTGTCAAATGCAGCACTGAGGTCGAGTAGTACCAGTACTGATAATTTGCCTGTATCAGTATTTAAGCGAATATCGTTTATTATCTTTATGAGCGCTGTCTCTGTGCTGTGATGCGATCGTAAACCAGATTGAAAATTGTCAAAGTATCCATTTGAGTTCAAGAATTTGTTCAGTTGATTGAAGACAACTTTTTCAATGATCTTGCCTATGAAAGGAAGATTTGAGATCGGTCTATAGTTGCTTAATATGGTCTTATCCAGATTGCTCTTTTTCAAGAGGGGCTTGACAACTGCAGTTTTCAGGGAGTTTGGAAAACTCCCAGAGAGAAGTGAGGAGTTTATCACTTCTAGGAGATCTGCTTCTGTTGAACACACTTTTGAAAAAAGATGTGGGAAGTGCATCAAGGGCGCAGGTTGATGTTTTAAGGTGCTGTACGGTTTCTACCAAAATTTTGCCATCAATTTCTTTGAAATCAGACATAGTAACTACTTTCTCAGGTTGTGGTTTGATTTGAATGACCGCAGCACAACTCAAGGATGTGCTGATCACCTTTCTGATATTATTGATTTTTTCAGAGAAGAAAGAAGCAAACTCACTGCACTTGCTGTCTGAGAGCATTTCACTGGGAATCTGGCTTGGGGGGTTTGTCAGTCTCTCTACAGTCACAAAAAGAGTGCGTGTGTTGTTTAAGTTGCTGTTTATAATATTCGAGAAGAAAGTCTGTCTAGCTTTGCCTAGTTCCATATTAAAAGCATGGATGCTGTCTTTGTAGATGTTATAATGGACTACAAGTTTTGTCTTCCGCCACATGCGCTCTGCTTTTCTGCATTGTCTTTTCATATTTTGCACTGCTGTTGAGTTTCTCCAAGGTGCTTTTTGTCTTCCACTCTTCTTCCTGACTTTCACAGGAGCAATATCATCAATTACACTTTTAACTTTTGAGTTAAAAGAATCAAGGAGAAAATCAACAGAGTCCGCAGATATACTTGGTGTTAAAGATATAGCCTTCATAAATAGTACACTAGTGTTCTCATTTAAGCATCTCTTCTTGACAGACACAGATCTAGCTTCAATGGCAGGAGAGATCAATATATCAAAGAAAACACAGAAATGATCAGACAGTGCTACATCCTTAATAACAATCGATGAAATGTTTAGACCCTTACTGATAAGTAAATCTAGAGTGTGTCCATGATTGTGTGTGGGTCCATGTACATGCTGAGTCAGATCAAAAGTTTTTAAAACAGTTATGATTTCTTTTGTCATATTGTTTTCTGCATTATCTATGTGAATGTTAAAGTCTCCAGCAATGGCAAAACAGTCAAACTCTGAGGTAATTGTTGATAACAGTTCTGTAAAGTCCTCAGCGAAGGCTGGAGAGTATTTTGGAGGCCTGTAAATAATGATAAGTAAAATGCGTGGAGCACCTTTTAACACACTACCCAGATATTCAAAAGACGGGTAATTCCCAAATGATATTTGCTTACATTGATAGACATCTTTAAAAAGAGCAGCTAAACCCCCACCTCTCCTACCTTCTCTGCAGACACTCAAATAAGTAAAGTTAGGAGGGGATGTTTCATTAAGGACCATTGCACTACAGCTGTCTTCTAGCCAAGTTTCATTTAGAAACATAAAATCCAGGTTGTATGTGCTTATTAAGTCATTGACTAGAAGTGATTTATTTTTAAGTGAGCGGATGTTTAAAAGTGCTAACTTAACAGTTTTTGTCCCCACAGCAATCTTAGTTTGGCGTGTAATAGGCACCAGATTAGATGGGTTTGCTGTACGGCTTTTGAAGGCCTTAGACTTTCTATGATGTAATCGAACAGCAATAGAGAAAGATACAGGCACACTGGGTTCCCGCTTGTTTTGTAAACATTTGAGAAAGTTACTGTTATCATAGCGGGGACCCAACACATATCACTGAGAGCTGGTATCAGTTGTTTTTGGTTCACCTCGAGCAGATGGAGGAGGATTGACTGTCAGGGCCCAGTTCTGACAGTAGTTCTCCAGCAGGTCCAGGTGCTGCTGTAGCCCTTGTGCAGTAGCTGACAGCAGCACCAGATCATTTGCATAGAGAATAAATTTTACTTCAGAATGATTTAGAGTAAGACCGGGTGTTGCAGATTGTTCCAGTAGCACTGCTAACTCTTTAATGTAAATGTTGAACAGAGTTGGACTCAAACTGCAGCCCTGTTTCACTCCTCGCCCTTGAGTGAAAAATTCTGTTCTTTTATTGCCAATTTTAACTGCGCACCTGTTGTCTGAATACATAGATTTGATAGTGTCATACAATTTACCCCCAAAGCCAGATTGTAGAATTTTATAATATAGACCATCATGCCAGATGGAATCGAATGCTTTTTTTAAATCAACAAAGCATGCGTAAATTTTGCCTTTGCTTTTTTGATGCACGTGCTGGTTGACTATCGTGTGTAGCATGTGGATGTGGTCGGTGGTGCGGTGGTTTGGTAGGAATCCAATCTGACTCTTACTCAAGACATTGTGCTTGGTAAGGAAGGCCTGTATCCGGGCGTTCAGGATACAGCAGAAAGTCTTCCCATGACAGTCTCTCACTGTGCCTATTGTCCTGTTAATTTTTTGTGATTTATTGTACTGTCCCGTACTTTTTTATATAGGTATGTTATTTAGTCTGTGTAGTCTCATGTGGTTCTGTGATTGTCCTATGTTGTTTTATGTAGCACCATGGTCCTGGAGGAATGTTGTCTCGTTTCACTGTGTACTGTACTAACTGTATATGGTTGAACAACAATAAAAAACCACTTGACTTGACATGAGTTCTTTTTGTACAGTTTATTGTGTGGCTGCTAATACATCGTTCCCCTTCTGTCGCTCTCTCCACGTTGTGTCAGAGAAGCGACACTAGGGGTCTCTCTTGAGCGCCGATATTCACCTCTGAACTATGAAAAAAGGCCAATGAGAGTTGGCAACCAGTATTTGCATGTCCCGCCCCCGGACATACGGGTATTTAAGCGGCGCAAATACGGGAGTTCATTCAGAAAATTTCTTTGGAGCCGATGGTAGTGTCTGCAATTGCTGCGTGTTACACACCGAGTTCCTATCATTCCTCTGCTGCATGCTGTTGGATTCCACAGCGCACAACAGCGGCTTTCTCCTGTTTGCACGGCAGTGCATTCTTGCCCCTGGCTGCTTCGACAGTGCAGATCATAAAAAGAACTCTCATGAGTCCTTTTTTCATAAAAGACTGATTTTATTTAAAAGAGTAATTTCCTCTAAAAGAGCAAAACACAGCGGCGTTGAACGTCCTCTTAAGGACGCATCTTTATAAAGATGCCTTTCCGCCCCTGTGTTGTTTCTGGATGCGGTAGAGTGCTCTCCGCTTCAGACGGCCACAGGCATTGTCTCGTGTGTCTGGGTAGTGATCACACCGAGGCTGCGTTTGTGGATGGTTCATGTTCTCACTGAGAACATGACCATGACAACGTTGCGGTCGCGGCTTGCTTACAACCGTAAGCAAGCCACTCCAGCCACCCCCGCATTGCTCCTTCTTCCCACGGGATTGAGGACGATGCGGCTGGCGATGGAGGCGATTTGGGGATGGCAGCGGGTGCAGCTCCGCTGGGTACGCCCCCTCAGACCACCCGCTCGTTGATTCCCGTCCATGCTCGAGGCGGCGGCGACTCGCCTCACAGCCAGTCTGCCGACCCTCTTGCGATGGAAGCAGATGAGCTCGCCGCGGCATCGGAGGCCGTGGTATCTGATGCTGAGGACTCCCCTGGGCTGCCGCTTTCGGGCCTGCACGCCCAGGCTGAGGCCGACGCACAGATGACCGACATGCTTTCCCGGGCAGCCAACAGCGTGCGCTTGGACTGGAACCCTCCAGCATCCCCACAGACATCACGGCTGGACGACTGGTTCCTGGGGTCTGGGTGCCGCTCACAGCCTCACCTCATGATGAGCTGACGTCTTCGTGGAGAGCACCCCTCTCCACTCGTCACACCACCACCTGCTCATCCGCCCTCGCCACCCTCGACGGCGGAGCGCGCCACGGGTACACGGCGATTCCCCAGGTGGATAGGGCAGTTGCGCTCCATCTGGCGGGGCCGCCCTGTACTCCCTTCCCGGACCTGTAGAGCAACATCCTCGCTGACCGCGAAGGCCTACAGCGCCACCGGACGTGCCGCTTCCGCCCTGCATGCCATGGCTCTCCTGCAGGTCCACCAAGCCAAGGCACTACGCAACATGCACGGGGGTGGCCCTGATCCCGACACGCTGCAGGAACTGCGCTCAGCGACCGGCCTCGCCCTGAGAGCGACGAAGGTCACAGCGCAGGCGCTCGGACAGGCGATGGCCTCACTGGTGGTCCAGGAACGTCAACTATGGCTGAACATGGTCGAGATGCGTGAAGCTGACAAGACTCGCTTCCTCAACGCCCCTGTCTCCCAGTTTGGCCTCTTCGGCGACACCGTCGAGGACTTCGCCCAGCAGTTCTCCATGGTGAAGAAACAGACGGAGGCCATTTCTCACATCATGCCTCGCCGCAAGCCTGCCGCCACGGCCCATGACCTGCGAGTTTTCAATCGGACCTTGTCCAAACTCCCGTTCAAAATGCTCACCCAGAAACAAATTCTATCTGGCGTCCGGCATCTAGATTGGTTCGCAGCGGTAGACCTGAAGGACGCGTACTTCCACGTCTCAATTCGCCCTCGACATCGACCCTTCCTACGGTTCGCGTTCGACGGCCAGGCGTATCAGTACAAAGTCCTCCCCTTCGGCCTGTCTCTGTCCCCTCGCGTCTTCACGAAAGTCGCAGAGGCAGCTCTTGCCCCGCTCCGAGAAGCCGGCATATGCATACTCAATTACCTCGATGACTGGCTCATACTGGCCCACTCCCGAGAGTTACTATGCGCGCACAGAGACCAGGTGCTCAGCCACCTCAGCCGTATGGGGCTTCAGGTCAACTGGGAAAAGAGCAAGCTCACCCCGGTCCAGAGCATCTCTTTTCTCAGTTTGGAGTTAGACTCAGTCTCAATGACAGCACGTCTCTCCAACGAGCGTGCTCAGTCAGTGCTTAAATGCCTCGCTTCCTTCAAGCCAGGTGCCGTGGTCCCTCTAAAACGATTCCAACAGCTCCTGGGGCATATGGCATCCTCCGCGGGATTCTGATGGCAAAAGGATTCTGATGGCTTGAATGGGGCATTGGGGAAGGGTACGTGCAGTCTGATACAGTTGGTCGTCCTGCACGTAAGAATACCTGCTCGCTCCTGTATCAGCAGTTCACGTACATGGCTCAGCGCATGGCACTTTTATAAGTGGACCCCTAGTGTCGCTTCTCTGACACAACGTGGAGAGTGCGACAGAAGGGGAACGTCTAGGTTACGTATGTAACCTCCGTTCCCCGATGGAGGGAACGAGACGTTGTGTCTCCCCTGCCACGTCGCTGAGCCGAGCCACTGTTGTGGCCGGACCATTTCCGGCTCCTCAGAAAAATCCTGAATGAACTCCTGTATTTGCGCCACTTAAATACCTGTATGTCCGGGGGCGGGACATGCAAATACTGGTTGCCAACTCTCATTGGCCTTTTTTCATAATTCAGAGGTGAATATCGGCGCTCAAGAGAGACCCCTAGTGTCGCTTCTCTGACACAACGTCTCGTTCCCTCCATCGGGGAACGGAGGTTACATACGTAACCTAGACGTTATTTCCTACACAAGAACAATAAATTCAATCTATCAACAGGATCAGTTGTTCAGTCAACACTAAAACATTTAATGTAGTTTATAGCATTTAGATATGGAGATTAAGTATGTAAACTGACCATTATAAAACTAGATTGAGTTTACTACATATTCATCTCCTGCTAAATATTTGAATTTTATTCGAAAAATGGCAGCATGACAGACTCATCGCCTGAGTCCTGTAATACATGAGCATCCTGCTGTCTGGACCTCTCCTGTATCTGCAGTAAGTACATAATCTCAGTACAACAAACTCTTCAGGTTCTGAATATATGCTTTATAATAACCATAATTATCTACAATTCTCAAAAAATTTCCAACATTACAATTGTGAAGGTGCTAATAGGCTACATAACTTTTCAGGTTAGTCTGTTCAGGTTTTTCTATCTATGGATAAAGAATCGAAAAAATAACTAAAATTCTTCTATATTTGCAATATTTGGCCATCATCCAGAAATCCATATTAATTAACAGAGAGGTGGGGAAGAACAATCCTCGCTATAATTCTGTGATCAGTTGCTCTCAAGATTCTGTCCTTTTTAATGCTGCATTAGTACATAACGATGGTTTACACTTAACTGGAAGTTCTGCCCACATCGCCTGCAAAGCATCACGGGACACAGGAATATTGTGGATACAGGTGATGCAGAGAAATTATGCAATCCTCTAATGAGCATAAATAATCATAGTACACACACATTTTGGGTAAGATAGTCAGTTTTGCAACATATTAAATTTATATTTATCTATACTTTTCAGTATTGAATGGATAATTAGTATATTTATAATAAAAATTTCCCTCCCTTCGTCCGCCATCTTGGATTAATTTTTCCACCAAGCTTATTATGATACATTTTGAGATCGCCTATCTGGGGAAGGATACATATGAAGCTTCCTTAAAATTTGGCAAAACAGATATCTATGAGGCAGCATAATAAAGATCTTGGAACAGCCTTTGCATCGGGAGTGCGGCTATGATGACCTAAAATTCTGCCTCTGGAGGATGCTCACTAGGTTTTGGAACAGACCCTAGCAGTTAACATAAACACGTGAGGACGCGCTTTAAGTGCTTTTTGAGTTGCTGTCCGTGCAGCGAGGTTCTGAAAAGTGTCCGTATAGTGCTGCTCATCAGTGTTACTTCATTATATTTGTGCGTAACTTTATAAACATTTGTAATTTACCTGGAAATGTTTATCCACATTCAACCTAATTAATTACACAATTAGCCCACATATTGTTATACAATAATTTTGTGTTGAACGGACTATTTATTTTACACAATCAATGCTTTGTTCGTCAGGTGTGCATTATTTAATATTCTTATAAATTTCATTCTGGCGATGACTCTGGTGTTCTTATTTATAGATGTATGAATATCTACAATATAACTGGTGGCCTATGATGTCCTTAAATACTGCCTCTGGAGGAAGCTCACTACGTTTTGGAACAGACCCTATTACTTCACTCTCTGTATTGACGTGTGGTCATTTGTTTTGTGGGGTTATGGGCCATAGGTCAAAATACAGGCTGTCCCAGCTAATACTGGACAGTTGGCAACCCTACTTACTGTATAATATATGTTGAAAACATAATAAGGTACTGATTAGAGTTCATAGAGTTTATATGCGTGTTGATAATCAGATAAATGGCAGAGAAACAAGATGCTCCTTTAACAATTTCTGACTGTACTTTTCCGAAAAGAGCCCCTTTAATAAATGTGCTACACTGGAAAGGGCTTCCTTCATACACATGTAACAATTCCTTTAGCCAGTTTAAACAAAATAAAATGCAATTCCATTCATCTCAATGTCTATTGTTAATGTCTACAGATCTTACCTGGGGTCAGATATTGCTTTTCTATTACTCAATACAGGCGGTTCCCTCATGGAGGTGTTGCTCTTCATTGACACATAGCTGGGTTCTGGAGAATGAACAGCAGCCTCTGCTTCTTTCTCCTCATAGAGACTCATTTTGGAAGAAGCACACCCCTCCTCTCTAAAAAAAATATCAGACTGATTTCAGACCTGTTTGGCTATACACTGTGCATGATACACAACTGGATTATCCATTTGTTCCTCAGTGGCAGTGCTACAGGGGTCTGTTCATCTCAAAGCTAAAAGGGAATTGTTGTCCAATGGCCACCCAAAATATGATTTAAAAGATCTTTTCTCTCAGAAAGGAAAGTTCTTGATGCTGTCATCGGTGACAAATGTCTGACTTCAAAAGATAAGAGGCGCACGTTACGACTTTTACAAATAATTTGCAGAGATTCTCAAGGCGGGATGCCTGGAGTTTGTGTTCAAGTAATGGTAGAAATACATAAAAAACAATATGTGTTAAGGACTATAGGTCATAGCAGTGGCATAGCATTATTTCTGGTTACTCTGATATGTGGGTGTGATTTGGTGAACTGAATTGACTGCTGTGAAGCATTAAACAGGCCAGTTATATGATGCGTTTAGAATTATGACTCCCAAACTGTATTGCAAAAGGCTCTGGACTGATCTTGGCCCAAATAACAAAATCTTTATCTTAGGGGTTAAGAGAGTTTTCTACGAGCAATTTTAAGATGTTTGTTATTTTTTATATGCATTTCCCAAAACTGCAAGTCAAGTCAAGTCAAGTGGTTTTTATTGTCGTTTCAACCATTTACAGTTAGTACAGTACACAGTGAAACGAGACAACATTCCTCCAGGGCCATGGTGCTACATAAAATCAACATGGTACAAACACAGAACCACATGAGGCTACACAACTAAATAAAATACCTATATAAAATACCTATATATACCTATATACCTATATAAAGTGCACGTGCAAACATGTGCAAAAAGTACGGGACAGTACAAGAAATTTCTGACAATGAACAGGACAATAGACACAGTGACAGACAGTGCAGCGCCGACCAGTACACAGTAGTGCAAAAAGATGACAGTTTCTAAAAACGTAAACATAACAAACTATGAGATAGTGTTCTATGCACATAGCAGTTATTGAGGTAGCAGACAGTTATAAAGTGACAGTAATTAAAGTGCACTCAGGACACGTGTGTGTGTGTTTGTGTGTGTGTGTGTGTGTGTGTGTGTGTGTGTGTGTCAAACCAGTCTCTGAGTATTGAGGAGTCTGATGGCTTGGGGAAGAAGCTGCTACACAGTCTGGCCGTGACAGCCCGAATGCTTCGGTACCTCTTGCCAGACAGTAGGAGGGTAAAGAGTTTGTGTGAGGGGTGTGTGGTGTCGTCCACAATGGTGGTTGCTTTGCAGATACAGTGTTTTTTGTAAATGTCTTTGATGGAGGGAAGAGACACTTAGTGTCCTCACTATCCTCTGCAGGGCTTTGGTGCAAGTCCCAAACCAGGCAGTGATGCAGCTGCTCAGGATGCTCTCAATAGTCCCTCTATAGAATGTAGTGAGGATGGGGGGGTGGGAGATGTGCTTTCCTCAGCCTTCGGAGAAAGTAGAGACGCTGCTGGGCTTTCTTGGTAATAGAGCTGGTGTTGAGGGACCAGGTGAGGTTCTCCGCCAGGTGAACACCAAGGAATTTGGTGCTCTTGACGATCTCCACAGAGCAGCCGTCAATGTTCAGCGGAGAGTGTTCAACTTGTGCTCTCCTAAAGTCAACAACCATCTCTTTTGTTTTGTTGACATTCAGAGACAGGTTGTTGGCTCTACACCAGTCCGTTAGCCGCTGCACCTCCTCTCTGTATGCCCCTCTCTTCATTCCTGCTGATGAGACCCACCACGGTCGTGTCATCGGCGAACTTGACGATGCGATTCGAGCTGTGCATTGCTGCACAGTTGTGAGTCAGCAGAGTGAACAGCAGTGGACTGAGCACAGAGCCCTGGGGGGCCCCAGTGCTCAGTGTGGTGGTGGTGGAGATGCTGTTCCCGATCCGGACTGACTGAGGTCTCCCAGTCAGGAAGTCCAGGATCCAGTTGCAGAGGGAGGTGTCCAGGCCCAGCAGGTTCAGCTTTCCAATCAGGTGCTGAGGAATGATTGTGTTGAATGCTGAGCTGAAATCTATGAACAGCATTCGAACGTATGAGTCCTTTTTGTCTAGGTGGGTGAGGGCCAAATGGAGGGTTGTGGCGATGGCATCGTCCGTTGAACGGTTTGGACGATATGCAAACTGCAGTGGGTCTAGTGAGGGGGGCAGCTGGGTCTTAATGTGCCTCATGACGAGCCTCTCGAAGCACTTCATGATGATTGGTGTGAGTGCGACTGGACGGTAGTCGTTGAGGCAGGACACTGAAGACTTATTTGGCATGGGGATGATGGTGGTGGCCTTGAAGCATGTTGGAACGACGGCACTGCTCAGAGAGATGTTGAAGATGTCGGAAAGAACATCTGCTATCTGGTCTGCACATCCTCTGAGCACCCTGCCAGGAATGTTGTCTGGTCCAGCAGCCTTCCGTGGGTTGACTCTATGTAGAGTTTTCCTCACATCATCCGTGGTAAGACATTTACATTTACATTTATTCATTTGGCAGACGCTTTTATCCAAAGCGACTTACAAAAGAGGAAAAACATCAGCGAATCTTCTTAGGGAGACAGTGGTACAAAAAGTGCCATATTACAAAGTTTCACTATCATCAGAATAGTATACAAAACAGATTTAAGTGCAACAAGAAATGTAAATATATATATATATATATATATATATATATATATATATATATATATATATTATTATTTTTATTTTTTTAGTGACCGGTTAAGTGCTTTTGGAAAAGATGTGTTTTTAGCCGTTTTTTGAAGATAGAGAGTGAGTTAGCTTCCCGGATTGAGTTGGGAAGGTCATTCCACCACCGTGGTATGATGAAACTGAAAGTCCGGGAAAGTGTTTTGGTGCCTCTTTGTTTTGGTACGACAAGGTGACGTTCCTTAGCCGACCGCAGGCTTCTGGTGGGAACGTAGCTCTGCATAAATGTTTTTAGGTATGCTGGAGCAGACCCAGTGACTGTTTTGTATGCCAGCATCAGGGCCTTGAATTTAATACGTGCATGAACCAGCAGCCAGTGGAAAGAGACAAAGAGTGGTATAACATGTGCTCTCTTAGGTTCATTAAAGACCAGACGTGCTGCTGCATTCTGGATCATTTGCAGAGGTCTAATAGCACATGCAGGAAGGCCTGCAATGAGAGCGTTACAGTAGTCCAGTCTATTTATGACAAGGGACTGAACGAGCAGTTGTGTGGCATGTTCAGAGAGGAAGGGTCTTATCTTCCTGATATTGTAGAGTGTAAATCTACATGATCTTGCAGTCTTTGAAATGTGGTCTGTGAAATTTAGCTCATCATCAATGGTTACCCCTAGATTTCTGACCGTTTTGGAAGGTGACACTGTAGTTGGACCCAGCTGCACCTGGTCGTTGGGAGGAGGGGTGGTCTTCCTCACCACCACGTCGTTCTGCACTTCAAACCGAGCATAGAAGTCGTTCAGCGCATCTGGAAGGGAGGCATCTTTGTCACAGGCAACTGATGTTGTCCTGTAGTTGGTGATAGCCTGGATGCCCTGCCACATGCGCCGCGTGTCACTGCTGTCCTGGAAGTGACTGGGGATTCTCTGGGCGTGTGCACGCTTTGCCTCTCTGATTGCCCGGGACAGTTTGGCCCTTTTTGTTCTAAGCCTTCTCGGGATGCCTTATCGCCTGCTCTGAAGGTGGAGTCTCGGGTCCTCAGTAGCGTGCGCACCTCCGCAGTCATCCACAGCTTCTGGTTGGAGCGTGTGGTGATGGTCTTGCAGAAAGTGACATCATCAATGCACTTGCTGATGTAGCTGGTCACAGATGCTGTGTATTCCTCCAAGTTAGTAGAGTCGCCATATGTTGCAGCCTCCCTGAACATGTGCCAGTCAGTACACTGAAAACAGTCCTGAAGAGCAGAGATGGCTCCTGCTGGCCAGGTTTTCACCTGCTTCTGAAGCGGTTTTGTGCATCTGACGAGCGGTCTGTATGCTGGAATTAACATAACAGAGATGTGGTCTGAGAAGCCGAGGTGGGGGCAGGGCTCCGCCCGGTATGTGCCTGGGATGTTTGTGTAAACAAGATCAAGCGCGTTCGCCCTTCTCGTTGCAAAGTCCACATACTGATGGAATTTAGGGAGCACTGTCTTGAGATTTGCATGGTTGAAATCTCCGGCGACAATAAACAGTCCGTCGGGGTGAGCGTTCTGCAGTTCGCTCATAGCCCCATAAGTTCACAGAGCGCTTCCTTAGCATTAGCGCTGGGGGGAATGTAAACTCAGTTAACATGCATATGTTATGCAGTTAACATAAACGCGTGAGGACACGCTTTAAGTGGTTTTTGAGTTGCTGTCCGTGCAGCGAGGTTCTGAAAAGTGTCCGTATAGTGCTGCTCATCAGTGTGACTTCATTATATTTGTGCGTATCTTTATAAACATTTGTAATTTACCTGGAAATGTTTATCCACATTTAACCTAATTAATTACACAATTAGCCCACATATTGCTATACAATAATTTTGTGTTGAACGGACTATTTATTTGACACAATCAATGCTTTGTTCATCAGGTGTGCATTATTTATTATTCTTATAAATTTCATTCTGGCGATGACTCTGGTGTTCTTATTTATAGACGTATGAATATCTACAATATAAATGGTGGCCTATGATGTCCTTAAATACTGCCTCTGGAGGAAGCTCACTAGGTTTTGGAACAGACCCTATTACTTCACTCTCTGTATTGAAGTAGTAAGTAGTAACCCTACTTACTGTATAATATATATTGAAAACTTAATAAAGTACTGATTACAGTTCATAGAGTTTATATGCGTGTTGATAATCAGATAAATGGCAGAGAAACAAGATGCTCCTTTAACAATTTCTGACTGTACTTTTCCGAAAAGAGCCCCTTTAATAAATGTGCTACACTGGAAAGGGCATCCTTCATACACATGTAACAATTCCTTTAGCCAGTTTAAACAAAATAAAATGCAATTCCATTCATCTCAATGTCATACATACATGTATGTCTGATTTCAAAAGATAAGAGGCGCACGTTACGACTTTTACAACTAATTTGCAGAGATTCTCAAGGCGGGATGCCTGGAATTTGTGTTCAAATAATGGTAGAAATACATAAAAAATAAATATGTAAAGCTATTTTTAAAATCAGCTCCTGGTTTTTACCTTTATGTTGGAGTGCACTGATCTGCTGTGTTTTTAGAACACGTGTGATGAAGTACTGAAGTAAATAGATATGCAGACATGCTTTATATATATATATATATATATATATATATATATATATATATATATATATATATATATATATATATATATATATATATATATATATACTTATATCATACTTATATATAAAAATATACTGCAATATATTAACACTGCACTGTAAGTGTTGGGTCTGTGTAAGCTGTGTCCCCTCCCCCACTTTTAAAATGACGGCTACGCCCCTTAAAACCGTTAGTGCTTCCTAGAAATAATAAGTACGTAGTTTAAAGTCAATGTAAACCGGATACAAATACAATCCAAATGATTTCGATATGATATTATAAATACCCATTTAAGAGAACACTATCAGCGATTTACTTCAAGTTTTGACTGTCAACGTGTCCTGCCATTTTATACGCAGCTCTTTTACAGACTAAAATTAAAACATAAATAAATAAAATAAATAACAGTCAAACTTTCACATGCCTGTAACTGACATAAAAGTGCTCTTTATATCAAAACACTGGTACATGAAAGAGGTTAATAAACTTACGTGATGGTAGATTGCGGCTCTGTGTTTAAAACATTTCGGAATATCTCGTCATCTCACTTTCACTTTCACTTTGATTCGGTGAGTTCAGCTCCGCCCCCAACGAGATGAATCAAACTCCAACTGGTCTGCTCCTTATATTTCATAAACAATCATGTTTTACGAGGAATATGACAACCTATGGATATCATACATTACAGATATTATGTCACAACAGGATAAATAAGTAATTCTTCCAGTCTCCCATTTACATATTAACAGTCAAAACCGTTCAAACTATTTCATAGACTATCGTATGCACATAAATGTGTTTAAATGCCTAAACATTTATAAATGTGCAATTCTCACAATCTACATTCACCTCCTCTGACAGTGTTCAAAAACACTAAACGATTTCTATTAAGTATTCAACAGAAACGCATAAATTATATATTAAAGGGTAACTAAACCCTAAACCAACTTTTTTTAGTTAATGATCTGTAAGAATGGGGCTTTATTAGTACTGGTCATTGATTCAAGTAATTTTTTTGAAATTTGTGTATAAAGTGTTTTAATTCTACAATATATGGTGTAAAAACGTCTGAGTGCTGCCCTCTTCAGGTTGAACGGTGGCTACTGCAGTTGAATTTTCCTATTGGCTGTTTGCGGTACTTCGTGACGTAAGCGGTGACAGCTGACGTAAGCAGGTTCCAGCTCACCACGCCCTTGGTACGAGCTACCACGCCCATGGCAGTATAAAAACCATCTCGTTTCGTCAAAACCACTGTAGCAAGTCAGGAGTTGGAATTGCGAGTATTGAAAACGATCAGGATAGAGTATTTTAGCATCTATTTAGCATAGCATTTATATAGTTATTTAGATTATTTCTTGTAGCCTAGGTAGTTAATTAGCATATTTGTTAGTGTAGTATTGTTAGAAGCATAGTTAGTTAGTAGCATAGTATTGCGTCAGTTAGGATAGCTTCAAGTTAGCGTAGATTATCTGTATTTAGTACAGTGGTCAGGATGGTACGTAGGTGTAGTGTTTCTGGTTGCAACAGCACTGCTGGACTGTATTGCTTTCCATATAGACTTGGAAATTAGGCGCCAGGGGTTGCACGTCTTTGTTCTGGAAGACCGTGAGTTCCTGCCTAAAGCTGGAGGAGTGTGCAAACTGCATTTTACGCGGGATTGCTTCTCCAACGCAATGGAGGTGGAAATGGGCTTCTCCAAACAGCTCGCGCTGAAAAGCAATGCAGTGCCAAACGCTGCTTCTCCTGCATGGACTCCACCACCTCAGCGGCGTCTTGAGGTGAGTGATCATATATATTTGAATCACAATTTATGGTTAGGCTAAATTTAATCCTCTGGGGTCGACAAGCTGCGTTAGCGATCGCGGAGTGTTAAACGTATTGCACCCTTATACATTGTATTACGGTATTGACTGTATAGTTTTATTTGGAGGTATACGGTTTTGTACATGATGACGTTACGCTTTACGTCACATTCTTCTAAGTTGAGAGAACAGCTAACTGATGTTATGTTCAAGTGAAGCTTGCTAAATAAAAATCCTGCTAAAAGGATAAACATCACTGAACAGCGTTTCGTTTGTTTTTCCTGCACGCGAGTGAAGGTGAATGCGCACTCGGATGCTCAACAGGGAGTTAAAACCGCAGTTTGAGCCAGCGGCTCGAATTGATATGGCTCCGGCCCTGTGTCCACAGACAATTCACCCTCCTCCACTTCAGGTGAAGGTGGGGGAGAAAGGTCCTTGCTCTTAGTGGCAAAGCTACTTGCGTCACTCCAGTCACTCTCCATTTTAGAGTCTGACAGCAGCTGTCAATTAATCTGTCACTACGGGTCTCAGGTGCACGCTCCCCCCTGCTCAGCCCCGCCCTCGGGTCGTCCCGTCTATCCCCGCTGGGGTCTGCCCACTTTTCGAGCATTTTTCAAATATTGCTAGTGGGTGGAGTCAGACTCTGAGCAGGGGTTTAGTTACCCTTTAATGTATGTGGGTTTTTAGTGTGATTTAAGATACTAAACTTGAGAGAGAGTTTGCACAGAGATTAAATTATATTATTATTATTAATAATAATAATAATAATTGTATTAAATGCATTTCATTCTTGTTGTATATATTCTCCTATTTTTTGTGTGTGTATATATATATATATAATTTTTTATTCAATTTAATCATTCTTATTTAAATGTTTAATTTATTTTCCATTACTAATAATTGCTGTATTTAATATTGTATTATTATCTTGTTTAAAACTGTTTGTATTTATATAACCTGAAAACGCTTTAGTAATACTAAACTCCAAAAAAGCGGAATTATTATTTAGCAGAAATGAGCCGCTTCTAATATTATGAACGAGAGAAACTGGAACACCCATCGGCAGCCAACGTCTTGGTTACTGACGTAACCTCCGTTCCCTGACGTTGTGTCGCTGAGTTGACACTATGGGTCGCTCCTGCGGAGCACGGCCATCTCTGATTTTGAGAAAAGGCCAATGAGAATTGGCGTGTGGAATTTGCATGCCAGTCCCCCGGACATATGGGTATAAAAGGAGTGACGCTGCAAATACACATCAGGTATCGCACTGAGGAGCCGAGCCAAAGACCCGGCGCTTTCAGCGGATGGTTCAGTATTGTGGCTAGCTGGAACACAACATCTCATTCCCTCCATCAGGGAACGGAGGTTACGTCAGTAACCGAGACGTTCCCCGTCTGTCACTCAGTCGACGTTGTGTCGCTGAGTTGACACTAGGGGTCCCATGGAAAACGCCACGGAGCTGAACCGAGTTACGCAGACAAGCGGTTCGAGACGGGCAAACCTCTGTGTACCTCGTAGCCAGCACAGCAAGCCGTCGCATAACTACCCCCAACACACTGGCAGGCATGAAGCGGTCCCCTGCACCTAGGGGGAACAGCTAACTGCTCAGAAGTATAAAGACTGGCTGGCCCAGCCGGGGCCTTCTCTCTATTTTTCTCCTCTGTAAAAGGAACGCAATCGTTCGGCTGGGGGCCAAATATAAATGGTCCAAGCTGGGGGGTGTCCCTCCAAAGAGGAGGACACCGCGGAGACCACACCCGGCCCCGAGGGGGGTTTAGGTGGAATACACACACGGTCTTACCGGCTAGCAGCAGAAGTACATCGTGTGGAACGGCGCCGTGGTGGACCCTACCCAAAGGTGGGGAGGGGTTACTACAAACACGGCGACCCAGGGCAGAGGGATATTTTGTGAAGGGGGCAACCAGCACATGTGGAGCACTTACCTCAGTACGGGGGCCTAGTGACGCCCGTACCGGGGTGGCAGTGAGCCTCTCCGAAGACTCGACGGCCGCTAGGCTAGGGAGGAAGAACATCCAGGGTTCACACTTCCTGCGAACGCAACTGGGGAAAAGAGCGCACGTCTTCACCTCAAGGGAGGGGAAAGGTGCTATGCACAAGCGATACACCCAGCCAGCTGACCCGAACTTACCTGTTTGTGTCACCTGATAACACACGGGACCAAACTGGCTCAACCCTGAGGTTATAGAACCTCGCAAAGGTGTTAGGTGTTGCCCAACCCGCGGCTCTACATATGTCTGCTAGAGAGGCGCCATGGGACAACGCCCATGAAGCCGCAATGCCCCTGGTAGAATGGGCTCATAGGCCAGCAGGGGGCGGCATGTGCTGGGCGTGGTATGCCATCGTGATGGCATCGACGACCCAGTGGGCGATCCTCTGTTTGGAGACAGCGCTTCCCTTCCGCTGTCTGCCAAAGCAAACAAAGAGCTGCTCGGAGCTTCTAAAGCTCTGCGTGCGGTCCAAGTAGATGCGAAGAGCACGCACCGGACACAGCAACATAAAGGTTGGGTCTGCCTCCTCCAGGGGCAGCGCTTGCAGGTTCACCACTTGATCCCTAAAGGGGGTCGTGGTAACCTTGGGCACATAGCCCGGTCGGGGTCTCAGGATGACGTGAGAGTAAGCCGGACCGAACTCTAGGCACAGTTCGCTAACAGAGAACGCCTGCAGGTCCCCTACCCTCTTGATGGAGGTAAGCGCCGTCAGGAGGGCGGTCTTCAGAGAGAGCCTTTAGCTCTGCTGACTCAAGGGGCTCGAAGGAGCTCCCGAAGCGACCACGGAGAGGTCCCACAAGGGAACGAGGCGCGGCCTGGGGGGGTTTAACCTCCTTGCGCCCCTCAGGAACCTGATGATAAAATCGTGCTTCCCTAAATACTTACCTTCCACTGCATCATGATGTGCCGATATAGCGGCTACATACACCTTCAAGGTGGAGGGGGACAGCCGTCCCTCCAACATTTCCTGCAGAAAGGAAAGCACTGATCCAACTGCGCATCTCTGGGGGTCTTCACCACAGGAAGAACACCACTGAGCAAACAGACGCCACTTCAGGCCGTAAAGACGCCTCGTTGAGGGGGCTCTCGTCTGAGTGATCGTGTCTACCACCGCGGGTGGTAGGCCACCTAAGTCTACCGCGTCCCGTCCAAGGGCCAGACATGGAGATCCCAGAGGTCTGGTCGTGGGTGCCAGATGGTGCCCTGACCCTGAGAAAGAAGGTCCTTCCTCAGGGGAATTCGCCAGGGGGGGGGCTGTCGCGAGGAGTGTGAGGTCCGAGAACCAAATCCGGGAGGGCCAATAAGGGGCCACTAAGAGGACCTGCTCCCTGTCCTCCCTGACTTTGCACAACGTCTGTGCAAGTAGGCTCACTGGGGGAAATGCATACTTGCGAAGCCCCGGTGGCCAGCTGTGTGCCAGGGCATCTGTGCCGAGGGGGGCCTCGGCCAGAGAGTACCAGAGTGGGCAATGGGAGGATTCCGGGGAAGCGAACAGGTCTACCTGCGCTTGGCCGAATCGACTCCAGATCAGCTGAACCACCTGGGGGTGGAGCCTCCACTCTCCCCTGGATGTAACCTGCCGTGACAGCGCGTCCGCTGTGCTGTTGAGGTAACCTGGGATGTGAGTGGCCCGCAGCGACTTGAGTCGGTGCTGACTCCAAAGGAGGAGACGGCGGGCAAGTTGTGACAAGCGGCGAGAGCGTAGACCGCCTTGGTGGTTGATATACGCCGCCGCGGCTGTGTTGTCCATCCGGAGCAACACGTGCTTGCCCCGGATCAACGGCAAAAGCCTCCTCAGGGCAAGTAGTACTGCCAGCAACTCGAGGCAGTTGATGTGCCAATGCAGTCGCGGGCCCGTCCAAGGGCCGGCGACTGAGTGCCCGCTGCACATGGCACCCCAGCCCCGTTGGGAGGCATCTGTCGTGACCACGACGTACCTGGAGACCTGGCCTAGGGGAACTCCTGCCCGTAAGAACGCTAGGTCTGACCAGGGGCTGAGAGAGCGGCAACACGTCTGCGTGATGAGGATGCGGTGTGTGCCGTGGCACCATGCTCGTCTCTCGACTCGGGTCTGCAGCCAGTGCTGGAGTGGTCTCATATGCATCAGCCCGAGCGGTGTAACCGTGGCTGATGATGCCATATGCCCCAGGAGCCTCTGAAAGGATTTCAGTGGGACCAACGTGTTCCGTCTGAACATACGCAGACAGGTCAGCACTGACTGTGCGCGCTCGCTGGTGAGGCGCGCCAACATTGAGATCGAGTCCAACTCCATACCGAGAAAAGAGATGCTCTGAACCAGGACGAGCTTGCTCTTTTCCCAGATGACCCGAAGCCCCAAGCGGCTGAGGTGCCTGAGCACCAAGTCCCTGTGAGCACACAGGGTCAGGACTGACTGTGCGCGCTCGCTGGTGCCTGAGCACCAAGTCCCTGTGAGCACACAGGGTCAGCACTGACTGTGCGCGCTCGCTGGTGAGGCGCGCCAACATTGAGACCGAGTCCAACTCCATACCGAGAAAAGAGATGCTCTGAACCGGGACGAGCTTGCTCTTTTCCCAGTTGACCTGAGCACCAAGTCCCTGTGAGCACACAACATGTCTCGCGAGTGAGCTAAGATTAGCCAGTCGTCAAGATAGTTGAGGATGAGGACGCCCGCTTCCCTCAGTGGGGCAAGGGCTGCCTCTGCGACCTTCGTGAAGGCGCGAGGGGACAGGGACAGGCCGAAGGGGAGGACTTTGTACTGATATGCCTGACCCTTGAAGGCAAACCGGAGAAAGGGGCTGTGCCGAGGAAGGATCGAGACATGAAAGTACGCGTCTTTCAGGTCTACCGCCTCGAACCAATCCAGATGCCAGACGCTCGCTAGAATGCGTCTCTGTGTAAGCATCTTGAACGGGAGTCTTTGCAGAGCCCGGTTCAGAACTCGCAGGTCGAGGATTGGCCGCAACCCGCTGCCTTTTTTGGGTACGATGAAGTAGGGGCTGTAAAACCCCTTCTTCATCTCGGCAGAAGGGACAGGCTCTATCGCGCCCTTCTGTAGAAGGGAGGCAATTTCCACACGCAAGGCAGCGGCGTTCTCGCCTCTCACCGTGGTGGGGCGGACGCCGTTGAACCTGGGCAGGCACCTAGCAAACTGAATCGCATAGCCGAGTCAGACTGTCCTGATCAACCAACGCGACGGGTGCAAGCCACGGCCCCAAACTCCGAGCGAGAGGGACCAAGGGGACTATAGCGTTGGACGTACCGGCAGGCAGGGCCTCGCGACGGGGCGGAGCCCGGGGTGCTGAGTCTAGGGACATCGAAGCACTTACCTGGCTCCTTGTGACCGCTCCCGGAACAGCCTGGGACGGGGGAGGAAGAATTTCGTCCTCGTGGCCCGCGGAGACCATCGGCTCAGGGTTGTGCCACAGCTGGACGCGTGGAAGCAGAAGACCCAGTTCCAGGGCGCTGTACCTGCCAAAGAGAACCGGTGGCCGGCAGTCGTGACGGCCGGGGAGACCGGAAGTGGAGCCCTGGGGCTGAGGAAACTGCTCTTCTTTCGAAAATGTGAGTACAGCAGCCCGTTGGGCGTGCGGTGAAATTAACCCCAAAAGGAAATAAGGATTCTCCACCCGCCCCTCCGGCGGGGGAGGGAGTGGTCTGCTTAACAGCTCCCGAAGTGCAGTTCCCTGAGTCCCAGGGCTGCCTGTCTCAGGGGCACTTCGAAGCCTTCTTAGGGTTCTTGGTGGCCGGTCGTGAGGCGGGGTGCATCGCCGTCCTGCGGGTAGCTCCGCGCCGGGGCCAGCCCCGAGGGGCGGGCTGTGGCGGGGCTGGTCTTGGTACCGCAGGGGGACGCGCTGGGCGACGAGCAGACGGGGTGCGGGGCCTGTAGCTCCGCCTGGGCAGGATGTGCTGTATAGCCTCCATCTGCCTCCTTACCGTTGAGAACTGCCGGGCGAAGTCTCCAACGGTGTCGCCAAACAGCCCAACCTGGGAGATGGGGGCGTCAAGGAAACGTACCTTGTCAGCCTCTTGTGACTCGACCAGGTTGAGCCATAGGTGGCGCTCCTGGACAACCAAGGTGGACATCGCCTGCCCGAGAGCCCGCGCCGTGACCTTCGTTGCCCGGAAGGCGAAGTCGGTCGCTGAACGCAGCTCCTGCATTAGACCCGGGTCAGGACTACCCTCGTGTTGTTTTCTAAGTGCCTTGGCTTGGTGCACCTGCAGGAGTGCCATGGCATGTAAGGCGGAGGCGGCGTGTCCAGCGGCACTGTAGGCTTTAGCCGTCAGAGACGACGTCAGCCTACAGGCCCTGGACAGAAGAGTCGGGCGGTTCCACCAGGTGGAGGCATTTTGCGGGCATAAGTGCACCGCGACCGCTTGGTCCACCTGGGAAATCACCGTGTAGCCCCTTGCCGCCCCGCCGTCGAGTGTAGTGAGCGCGGAGGCGCTTACCGCTCGTGTGCGGGCAGTGAAAGGCGCGCGCCACGAGCGCGTAAGCTCCTCATGCACCTCCAGGAAGAAAGGAACGGGGGCGGAGCGTGGCCGTAAGTGGCGCTCCGGCCCCAGGAACCAATCGTCGAGCCGCGAGGGTTCGGGGGGGGCGGAGGGTTCCACTCCAGCCCGACACTCACGGCTGCCCGGGCAAGCATGGCTGTCAGCTCCGTGTCAGCCTGCGACTGAGCCGCCGCACCCGAGGGTGGGAGCTCAGCCGAGTCTTCAGTGTCAGACATGACAAACCCGCTCTCCGATGCCGCGATCGAAATCTCATCGTCGTCAGGCGCTCCGAAAGTGATCGCGGGTCCGCTATGAAGCGAGCCGGCAACCGCGCCCCAGCGCTCGGTTGGAGCAAACGAACGTGGCGGCGAGTGGGAGGTCCGTGGGGTTGTACCCAGCGGAGAGGCTCCCACTGAGGTCCCCATATCGCCCCCAGCGCTAGCCGACAACGCCTCATACCCGTAGGTAGAAGGACCGAGTCGGGGAGTGGCTGGGGTGCCCCACGCTCTTACGAGTGCGAGGCGTGACCGCAGCGTAGCCATGGGCATGCTCTCGCAGTGAGAGCATGAACCATCCACGAATGCTGACTCTGCGTGTGTAGCACCCAGGCACAAGAGGCAGCGATCGTGGCCATCAGATGGGGAGAGAGAACGACCGCAACCAGGAAACAAACACAAACGGAAAGACATCTTGACCCCCTTTCGCCTTCAGAACTGCCTTAATTCTAAGTGGCATTGATTCAACAAGGTGCTGAAAGCATTCTTTAGAAATGTTGGCCTTATTGATAGGATAGCATCTTGCAGTTGATGGAGATTTGTGGGATGCACATCCAGGGCACTAAGCTCCCGTTCCACCACATCCCAAAGATGCTCTATTGGGTTGAGATCTGGTGACTGTGGGGGCCATTTTAGTACAGTGAACTCATTGTCATGTTCAAGAAACCAATTTGAATTGATTCGAGCTTTGTGACATGGTGCATTATCCTGCTGGAAGTAGCCATCAGAGGATGGGTACATGGTGGCCATAAAGGGATGGACATGGTCAGAAACAATGCTCAGGTAGGCCGTGGCATTTAAACGATGCCCAATTGGCACTAAGGGGCCTAAAGTGTGCCAAGAAAACATCCCCCACACCATTACACCACCACCACCAGCCTGCACAGTGGTAACAAGGCATGATGGATCCATGTTCTCATTCTGTTTAAGCCAAATTCTGACTCTAACATCTGAATGTCTCAACAGAAATCGAGACTCATCAGACCAGGCAACATTTTTCCAGTCTTCAACTGTCCAATTTTGGTGAGCTCTTGCAAATTGTAGCCTCTTTTTCCTATTTGTAGTGGAGATGAGTGGTACCCGGTGGGGTCTTCTGCTGTTGTAGCCCATCCGCCTCAAGGTTGTGCGTGTTGTGGCTTCACAAATGCTTTGCTGCATACCTCGGTTGTAACGAGTGGTTATTTCAGGCAAAGTTGCTCTTCTATCAGCATGAATCAGTCGGCCCATTCTCCTCTGACCTCTAGCATCAACAAGGCATTTTCAGCCCACAGGACTGCCGCATACTGGATGTTTTTCCTTTTCACACCATTCTTTGTATACCCTAGAAATGGTTGTGCGTGAAAATCTCAGTAACTGAGCAGATTGTGAAATACTCAGACCGGCCCGTCTGGCACCAACAACCATGCCACGCTCAAAATTGCTTAAATCACCTTTCTTTCCCATTCTGACATTCAGTTTGGAGTTCAGGAGATTGTCTTGACCAGGACCACACCCCTAAATGCATTGAAGCAACTGCCATGTGATTGGTTGATTAGATAATTGCATTAATGAGAAATTGAACAGGTGTTCCTAATAATCCTTTAGGTGAGTGTATATATATATATATATATGTATACGAGAGTATAAATGTATATATAAACTATTATATAAATGTATATATATATTATTCACTCCGTAACTCTTTTATCAGCTGCTGAAGCGCCCAGGGGTGTATGCTCAGCACAACGTAGTATGCGAGGGGGAGGACCGCTGGAAAGCGCCGTAAAGCCAACAGCTTGCAGAGATGACTGGAACAGCAGAGGAATTCAGCTCTATGACTGATCTCTGATCTCCGAAGAAGATATCTGATGTGCATTTGCAGCGTCACTCCTTTTATACCCGTATGTCCGGGGGAGTGGCATGCAAATTCCACACGCCAATTCTCATTGGCCTTTTCTCAAAATCAGAGATGGCCGTGCTCCGCAGGAGCGACCCCTAGTGTCAACTCAGCGACACAACGTCGACTGAGTGACAGACGGGGAACGGATAAACAAAGGAAGTCCTGCCTTACTGGTAAAAGAGCCAATCTCCTTTTCGATACAGACATCGCCTGTCAATCATCTCGACAAGGCGCGTGCGCATTAGCTATACAAAACCGTTCAAGCAGATTTTTATATTTTTTTTTTTAGGGTAATATGAGGCACAATTTATGATACCGGTGTCGTCAGATTTTTCTGCTGATTTGAAAAATATTCTTTGATTGAAATCTTGTCCAAACGTTTTGTTGATTTCGGTCTTTCTTTATTCAAGTAGACTGAAGCTGCTCTGTCATGACTGGGAATAACCTCCCAAGAGCGTTGCAAAGATGTCCGACAGTGGACTGACTAGCTAGAGAAACTTTGGTTTGTCAGTTGGTCCTCTGTTGTTGTCTTCCCGTTTCCATGGCTACTTCAAAAATCAGGGTGGTTCTTTCACACAGTTTCTAAAAACTTTCATTTTGGTTACATATTTTTTATTATTTATTATTATTATTTCAGGTGTTGTTTCAAAATAAATTTATTTTAACATTACCTAACTGCAACTAAACTGCAACATTGTGAAAAGCACCCATTAAAACACATTAGTCATCAACAAAATAACATAGATGTATATATAAATATAGATGTAAATATATAAAGAATAACACTAATAGAAATGGGTAATAAAACCATTAATTGACACTCAAATGACCATCCATTCAAATTTATCACTGAAAGCTGATTGGCTTGAATTGTTACCTCTGATAATGATTGGTCGTTTTGCCTCCTGTTTTGGACACCGTATGAACAGAACTGACGTTGCGTCATTTGAATATTCACGCCCCTTTTGTTGTGCTTTCACATAAGACGACTTTGCAGTGCGCAATGATCCGCGGCTTCTGTAGACCACAAATACAACCATGGGTAAGTAGTTAGCCATTATTTTGATTTTAAACATTTAAACATGGTACTTCTCTTATGTGAAAAGGTAGAATCAAAAACATTTAAAATTAAAACTTTCCATCCACACAAACAGCCGAGGAAACTGCCTCTAATGCCTTTTCTTTTGCATTTAAATCTTTTATACAAGAAATCCTGCGGGTCATAGAGAACTTTATGTTTTTCCACCTCCACGACGAGACGAGTGTCATCCATTATGTGGTGTTTTTCCAAAAGTGAGGTAAGGTGTAGTTCTCCGACCACCAGCCTGTCACGTGATTGCTGCTTTCTGCTGAGATGCCATTCTTTGCTTTAGTCCAGGGCTGAAAGTCATATGGTGACTGTGAAACAGAGTAGACGATAATTATATGCATTTATGGTGAAACTGCTGCAGGTCAATCCATGTTCACTTTGACAACGAACAATGCGCTATCACTTTAATTCAGCGTGGAAATGATCGTTGCACTGCCGCCTCTGCAACGCTCCTGTGACGCATTTCCGTGCGGTATCCGCGTGCGGTCTGAATGCTCTAACCTGTTAACATGGGTACTGAAAAAAATACATACTGCAAACGGGTCATGTGTGAAATGGCCGTCAGTGTGCTGATGATTATGCCATCAGCCTCCTCTGGCCTTCATTACGATTCAGTAAATTAAACTCAGTTTTTTATTATGCATAAAAATACATATTTTACCATTAAAGGCATCTGAGTTGTGAATGTTAGTAGATAAATTGATTAAAACAAATTGATGACTTTCTTAGAGGAATATTTCAGCTCTGTAGGTCCATTCAATGCAAGTGAATGGTGACCAGAACTTTGAATCTCTAATAGTAAAAAATACTAAAAACTCCATACGACTCCAGGGGTTAAATCTGTATCTGGCCCTCATTATTCTCTGATTATGAATGCCTTATTGTGTAATTGTGTAACTGCAAAAATATAAATAAATACATTTGTAAAAGGTTCACAGATGTTGAAACTAAATGTCTTCTCCCTTCACTCAAATTTATATTTATGTAATTATTTACTCACCCTCATGGCCATCCAAGCTGCATGCTGTTTTGCATTCATCGTAGTTCAAATAAGTGGCCACACATGTCAAGGTCAAAAACTGCATTCTCTTGTAATTTTATTCCCTTAAATAGACTTTTGTACTTGTACTTCATGCTTGTTTTGTGTTGGTCTTTGACTCTCTGATGAACATAATCTACTGCTTCATATGAATCCAGCAGAACTGGATCCTCTCTGGACTTTGAGTGTAAAACAGGACGTGTTCTGGATCTCTTTCTGCATTGTGAACAGTGAAAGTCTTCTGCTGGACCGGTCTGATCCCAGAAGCAGCTGATACACTGTCTGCAGAAACTGTGTCCACATGATCTTGCTCTCAAACTTCACGTCAGGATTTAACCTGGATCAGATCATCCCTCATGCCACTGAAAAAACCCAAGAGAAACATTTACTATAATTGCTAGATATGCATTGAAAAGTCACAGAGAATGGATGAAAATGTTTTTGTTTTTTTTATAGAAAACACAAAAGATATTACTAGCAAATTTACTGTAAAAATTGTCTGTAATTTTAATGGGGAAAAAACATACACATATTACAGTAAAAATAAATATTAATATAGATTTAACAAGATGACTCATGTAATTTTACAGTAAAATATTGTAAAAAGAAAAGAAAAAAGTGGAAAGCATATTTTTGTAGTTTCTGCCCTCATGTGCTTCAGGTGTCGCTGGCACGCAGAATCAGCATTTCCACGTCAACCCTGACTGTTTCCATGGGAACGCTGATCTGTGAACGGCACCTGTTCCTTGTTTGTTTTGTGCTTTTTTTTAATCCCCTCGTGTGTCATGTCCTTTGCTGGATTGTTTAATGTTGAATGTATTCTGTTGTAGTTTGTAGTGTGTTTACATCATAGATGGCTGTTTGATGTTGAGTACTAACCTCACTCTCTCTGCCTAGTTGGCCCTGTCTCGTGTATCTGTTGGTTGCCAGTGTGACAGGTGTGTGGTTGCCATCCAGTTTGCAGCATGTCAGCTGGTTATCCACAAAGGATACTTCGTCTCTGCCCACGTGACGGGAGTGTGGTTGCCTTCCAGTCCTATGTGTCAGCTGGTCATCCATAATCCCGCATGTCGGGTGAAGGATTGCCCCATGTGTGGCCATGGCATGCATTTCTCATCTAAGTTACAGTAAATAAATCCTTTGAAATGTTTCTCTGCTATTGGGTCTGTTTGTCTCGCTATTGCTCGTTACAACCGAGTCCTGATTTATCACTACATTTATCAGGTCAACTCATGAAACAGTTGCTCTTCATAGAAAAAAATACAAAAAATAAAAACAAAATATCTTTCTTCTCATACTGCAAAAACAAGCCTATAGTTGGAGTTAATGAACTAATTTAAAGTTCACCACAATGATGTACACATATAGAGATAATAAAATATGATTTTAATACGAGATTACTGTGGTCGGAAAACAATTTTCTGCTAAAAATGTCCCCAGTAAAATAACAAACGAGAATCACATTAATTCATGTTAAAAGTATGCTGCCCTGGAAAGAAAAACTTTAAAAAATGTAATTTCATCAAGTAAAGTTACATTATTAAAAAACAGTAAAGTAAAAATCTGTAATTGCGTTTTCACAAGTAGAATCCACTGCTATTTAAAACTCAATTATGATATCTAAAATTAATTTCTGACTAGTTAAAATTCTAATTTTAGTAGAAATGATCATTTTTATATCAATAAATTCATTGTTACTAGTACAAATGTCCATTCCTGATATCAGCTACTCATTTACTAGTAAGAATGTTAATTTTTATATCTTTAATGTGATTGAAACTATTAAGAAAGCCTTTTTAGATATCTTTAATTACTCTCCAGTTTACAGATATGATTTATTTTAGCATTTTCACTAATTGTAATACTTTTTTAAATCATAAATGGACATATGTACAAGTTACAATGTAATTATTTTATCATTTTAACTAGTAAGTAAAAGTGCTTTCCTGATATGTGAAATTGGAGTCAGAAATGACTGTAATTTTAGACATTTGTGATTGTATTTTCAATAGGAGTGGATGACGAATCATTATGAAATTATACTAATGAAAATGCAGTTACAGATATCAATAATTACAGTTTTTACTATCTGAAATTACATTTTTAATATCAAGAATTCATGCTTTTACTTGAGCAAAAGTAACAACTGATATCAGAAATGACGACATTCACTTGTAGTAACTTCCTAATAAGAAGAATTAGCATTTAAAGTAGCAAAAATGTTTATGTTGAAATATAAATATCCTGCGAATGATTAAAATTCAACTTGGCTTGCCATAACCTGCATCTTTCACCGTGTCAAAGAAAAGTTCAAATGAATTCACTGAATCCATTGAGTCCATTAAAAAACACTTTTCCAGAAGTGAGTGACTGAATATTTTTCTCTCAGATTGTTTCACTTTTACTCATCAGCCGTCATTCATTTCTATTTGTTGTGTGTTATAAGAAAACAGTCACTCAAAATTCTTCCAAATCGAGTTAGTTTTGTATTGTCTGTTTTTTGTCCAAATTTAGAACACAAGAAAAATATCTCTATGGTTCATTAATGGTCCTGTACATACACAACTGTGCATCGAACACGGCATTATCTTCAGAATTCAGACCTCAGAAATATACCCTAACAACTTTATCATTTATCATTTCTTTAATACCTTATAAAACTGTAATATGTGTTTTTATGCGTTACGATGAAAACATCAAAAGCAATGCAAAGCATCTTTGTATTAAGCTACATTCATTTATAAAGCATTTTAAAATATTTAAACTGTATTTCATTTTTAAATTTTAAATACATGAAAATATGATGAAATTCTATCCATATGAATAAATCTGGAAAAATTAATAATTTTAGAACTTACCATGAAATACATTGCTCATAAAATCTGTAGCGTCTGTAACTGTTGATACGTCTGTGTGTTTTACTGTCAGCTCAATTCTATTGTTCTGTTCTTCCTGTTTCTTCAAAGTCCCACAAAGCAAAAATAAGAAGTGAGGATGAACAAATGGGGGAAATGCACTTTTTAAGGGGAAGCTGAAAGTGAAAGATCTTTGACAAACTTTGTATGAAGAAATAACCTGCTAACATGTTTAATTTATGCAAATTCACCCAGTCATTTTCATTTCTGATACGTTTAATTAATAAGAGCTTTGTTTAGTTTTACATATTGTTTGCAGAAGCACAGATCTAGAACCATTATTGCACATTCACAAAATAAAACTAAAAGAACAGAAATGATTAAATGATCAGGAATAGTAATAATAACATAAAGTCATCCCCCAACACTTATTATTGTATTTTGGTCCTTGATGACACATTGTTCACTGATAATGACCAGCAGCATCTGCACATAAATATTATCCATACTTTAATCCAAATGATTTAACTGGTGACTTCTAGAACATGAAGTAAAACAGTAAACTTTTTTTTTAGCAATAATGACAGATAGTGCATACTTTAAAAAACTGAACTCAAATGTCCCATAAAAGAGTGGTTAAGAGGTGTCGTTCACTGAAATGTGTGTCCATGTGATGTCATATTCACCTGTAGATGAAGACATTCTCCTCCCGTTTGCAGGTCTGATGACAGTTGATCACTTCTGATGTTCTGACCTCTTTAAAAATAACAATGCACATTCATATCATGATTATACAGTTTTAACAATGCAAGAGATTCTGCTACATTTAATGTCATCATCACATACAGAAATATCATAAGACTTCTAGTTGCTTAAAATTGACCAGAAAACAACAAACTTTGGAAGAATCAGTCTATAAGACATTTAAAGCTGATCAATAGTAGTTGATTTTGAGATCACATGTCGCTCATGTGCGGGGTTACCTAACATAGGCCTATATTATAGCTTACCAAAACAAAAGACAGACAATGGGGGAATAATGATTGATATAATGCATTGGCAGTCTCTGGAAGCGATTGAACAGAAAACACATGTACAAATAGCGGAAGAGTTTTGGACTCGACATGTTTCAGACAAAAACCCCTCATGTGTCCTTCATTAAATCTTTGTTTGTGTTCTGTAGAAGAAAGAAAGTCATACACATTAAAGACGGTATGAGGGTGAGTAAATAATGACTTGGGTCTGACTTGACTAAATGCTTTAATTAAGAGAAAAGTTCACTCAAATATGTTAAGTCTAATCGTTTACTCATCCTTGTGCTGTTTCAAACTTCATGTCTTTCCTTCTTCCACGGAACACAGATGAAGATGTTTTTGATGGAGATATGATGTGAATATATCCATATAATGCAAGTCAATGGGGTCTAAACTTTTAAGCTCAAAAAGGACATAAAGGCATCATAAAGGTAATCCGTCCGACTCCAGTGGTTTAATCCACGTCTTCTGAAGAGATACGATTGGTTTTAGGGGAGAAACAGTCTAAAATGTACCTCCTTTTTCACTATAAATCTTGACTTCTGATCATGTTTTGAAGTCAATTGCCCTTACTCGCGCTTAACGCATGTGTTGAGTGTTATAGACGCGCTGATTATAAAAATGATCTGTTTAATTTTTATCTAATGTTTTGTTTATTCACAAATAAAGAGATGCAACACAAGGTACTTTAAAGAATACTATTTAACCACAGTACATGTAATGTCAGGTCATGGTAATACTTTTTTTGTATACTGTTTTGATCTTCTGGGTGTAAATCTACCTGCAGTACAACACACAGTCATCCACACGCTGCACATGCAACTGTAGAATCTACACCTGCACTAGACTCTATAAACAGGAATGTGCCCGTGCCAATCAGAAGACTTTCATGTGCTTTCTGCCTGTCAATCATTTTGCAGGTTCTCAGTGTTGTACTGTAGTAAGATTGAAGCGGTTCATTCAGGATTAAAGTCATATTCAGATTCATAACTGTTGCCAGCTGAGGGCACTATTTTGCTACTGTTGTATTTACCATGTTCAGTGACGGTCTCAAAGATATCTTTGGAGGGCGGTATTTTGGAAAGAGGGAACATGTCTAATTCAACTGCTCAGTCTTGTGGAAGATCCATAATGGCTAAAACCACTTTCAACACCTTTAAATTCTGCAATACAGAGAATGAATGGATGTAGGGACAACAGCACATTTTTTCAGTATTGGCTTACTGTGGTTAAGGATCCTTTTTATGTCTGCTGAAGCCCAATTTGTTGTCACTTCAGTCAATGTATCGTTGAGCTCACAAGACGTTAAGTTTTGAACCCAGGTTCAGTTTATTGAGACGAAGGAGCAAAAGAAGAAATCCAATAACAAAGCCTTGCCAGAAGAACTCGCCAAACTAGAAACTGACTGGATCAGAAGATAACATGAACAAGAATTTGACCTGATCATAAACATGAAACGACTTACAAACTAGAACTTTACTTGATAATAAACAAGCCGTGAACAACTTCTGACAGACTTATAAAATCAGCCATGGAATAAACGTTCATCTTTCATCAATGCTAACAATCCTAAGTCACATTTACCACAACCAATGACTAAAAACATTAATTAACAATATCCAATCACAAGACAGCACTAATAATACAATTGAAAAGCACCAGGAAGAGGAAACATGAACACAAGAGAAAGATACAAAATAAAAACAAGAGTAAAAAACCCACAATATATAAAAATAACTATTCATAACATATAAATAACTATTATATATTTGAAAAAATTAATTGGAATATCAGCCAAGACATAGAATGACTTAATTTTTTAAACATTACACAGAATGTTTAAATATACAGAGAAGTTGCAGAATAATATTGGACCTGTGGGAACTTTCTAGCTCAGTCTCAAAAATGTCTCTGTGGACTGTATATATGTGTATGACTAAGAGACATATTGATCTATAAGTATATAGATAAAAGCTATAATTCATATACACATGTAAAATACCAATCTATTTTGTGGTGTGTTTGTGAAAGCAAATGCATTAAACGGAGCGATAGAGTTCCTATCTTTCAAGATGTGTGTCAGGCTATTTAATCTAACAGAGACACCGAGCAGTTAGAATAAAAAATCCCAAATCCAGCATAGAGGGGTTCAGTGAATTTGGAGTGGAATGTGTGTAAGTGTGTGAGTGTGTGTGTGTCAGAGACGCTGTAGAAGGACAGAGTACCGGCCAACCAGTCCAGATACACTCCTTTCCTGTTAGATTGTGGTTTAGGCACAGGTATGTCAATGCTGTTTTTATTGAACCAGGAAGTGAATCTGCCATCAATACAGCTCAGACACCAGGACTTTTCATTGAGTCCAAAATCACAGTCATCACTTCTTCCTTTCCTTCTGATTCCTTTATATGACACTGCTATATCAGCCCATCCACTCCATTCAGCCTCCCAGTAACAGCGTCCAGTCAGACTCTCTCTACACAGAACCTGCTCATAGTGCTCAAATCTGTCTGGATGATCAGGATAAGGCTCATCCTCTTTCTTGTGTGTTGCCTTTCTGTTCCCCTCAGACAGAATGAGATGATAGTTTGCCGTGTTTGGATCCATTGTGAGATTGCAGAAATCTGAACACAAGAGAGATTAGAACTAGATGAAGAAGAGTTTCACAGCTATGTTAAATGTATGTTTTGAAACAGAGAGAAAAAACCCTACATTTTCGAAGGCCTGGTGTGATCCTGAATGGTTCTCCATGGTCCAAACTAGACAAATATTTACACAGAGATAGAAAATCCTTGATTATTTAAGAACATTTCAGAGAAAACAGCAGAATATCATATCATATTGACTGACAATTACATTTTTAAACTAATCTCATCTAAAATCACATAAATTTTTTATCAAATTAATCACAAAGACAAAGATCCCCCATATAGCCTTAAGAGACTGTGGGGGCAATTGCTGTTAGCAAGCACCTATGAAGGCCGGAACGGTACACGAGGAGGTAGGTGGCCAGCACCACGCCCGACCGCCTTTGTCTCCCAGGTGACGATGTTTACACATCGCAACAGGTACTCATTTTTAGGCTGAGTCGACCTAGGGGAGGCCCGGGACTGGTTCAGATAATCGTCACTGGTGTTGGCCATGAACATTAGAAATAATGCACTCTGATCTATGTGGCCAAACAACAATAATCCACACTGACGTTTCACTTAGACGCACTTCAATGCAGGTGAACAGCACTTTGTGATCACATTAGTGGAAATAACTAGAGATTACTGTCCAGAAGATCATCTTTCGTTTCGGTTTTGAACAATCTGTGCCATATGATCCAGCCTCTCAGACACATGAGTGAAATCAGGAAGTATAGCCTCAAGAGACTTAGGAATACCGGACACCAATACCTGGTAAAAGGCGTGATGATAAAATTAATAAACATTCTTACCAGTAATAAATAGGAAGTAAGTGTCTATTCATACACATATGTAGTAAATAAGCACATAATTATTTTGCTGTGCTACATACTACCCCCACCTCAAATAGTGGCTTTCAAGGTAAAACTTCAAGCAGCGCTTCAAATTAATTGCATTGATGATATCTTGCTTAGGTGGGACTCCCCACTGCATACAGTAATAAACAGGCTATAATGTTTTGACAATTTCAGCTGGCCCATCCCATTTAGGTGTAAGATTTGGGTGTGTACGGAACCAAACTAGATTTCCATTACAAGTGCATATTCTTCCTACGAGTATTACCATATCTAGCCTGTCTTGCACGTTGCACTCCCACTCTATGCTTCACCTCCTCTGCGTTTCTCAATCACTGAGAATGAAGACTGATCAGGTGAAGGTGATTTATGAATCAAGTCTTTCCAGAGTTCTTTAAAAAAAAAATTCCCAACATGAGCTCAGCTGGTGTTTTACCTGTGGCCTTGGGATGAGTTAATTGAGTATCAATATTCTGTTAGCCATTGATACCAGTTGTCATGTGGGTCACCAATGGAAGAGGCTACCATGGTCTTTAGAGTTTGTTTGACTCTCTCTCTCTCCCGGCAGTGAACCGTGGATACTGGTCGGAGACTAGGTATTTAGGGAACTCCGTCATCTATTAAAGATTTTCTTTAAGGATCTTCATAATTTTGGGGGTTTTGATGTCTCTTAAGGGATACAAATCCACCAACATGGTGGTGTAATCACTTACCAACATGAGGTAAGTGTCCTTTTTGCTAGTGGCGAAGTGTCCAATCAAGCCTATACCCAGTGTGTGCCTGAGTTTAATGACTTTTGTACTCTGCAGCAGTCCTCAGGGCATTGTGTTCTCCATGTTATATTTTTTAGCAGACAGGGCACTTTTTACATACTCTCAGAAGTCTCTGCAGATAGATTGCCACCAGGCTACCTCTAGTATGCTCAGCAAGGTCTTGAGCCTTCTTAAGTGTCCTCCTAAGGGGTTATCATGCAAGTAGTGCAAGAAGTCTGGGATAAGAGACTGAGGAACCACCAGCTGGTATTTTCTTCTCCTTTTACTGGTACTTGTCATAAAGGAGACCCTGATGCTACTGAAACCCTATCCTGAACGACGGAGTTGTCCTCTATTAGTCGTTGGATCCTAACGTTGTGATACAGGGATCATGAAAGCCTCTATAAATTTGGCCTTTTCCGCCTTCCACCAGCTCAGCACTGGACCCTTTAAAACAGTAATCAGTGTACCTATGAGTTCAGAGCATAAGAGAGGTGAGAATGTTGAGAAAGTTCTCACATTTCTCAATGAAGAGAACATCAGATGTTTTGTTGGACTCTCCAAATTCTGGAAAGTGCAATCATACTTGTACTAAAACTAGGTTCAGTAAAGAATGAGGCAGCATCGACCAGAATTACCAGATTTCCAGCAGGATTCTGGCTTGGAATGGGAGATCTAGGTGAGTTGGTAATAGTGAATGAGTTTTTAGGTGTTAAGGTGTATTACACTGACCATGTGGTAAGGTGCAGCAATGGAGTGACGTGGAGGGTTGTGTGTAAGCAGGGGTTCTAACATGTTTAACTTTGTTCAATATTCTTTCCCACTTATCATCCCTCTCCAGTGGTACAGTATTGCACCTCTGCTCATTGGTTCCCATAAAATCTTCTGAGAAAAGGAGTCAAAAGAATGATCAACACAGGTTGGGGCACTGGGTATGGAAGCAGCATGCTGGGTAAATGCCCAGTTTGGGTGAAAGAGCTGTGTGCTGGGATGACTAAAGAATGCTGCTCTGACCATTCACCCAGACAAGTGCATCCTAGAAAGGACGGAGACACGTCTCTAGTTTATGTTCCTGGTTATGGGTTGATATGGCCTCAGATATGCAAAGTAATTGCCATCAAGAAGGAGAGCAGCTGCTGACCAAGAAACAGGTGCAGTCTTTACTGGACTTGAAGAGGGTATGGGCATTTCATCCTAAACTTTTCAGCCTGGGCCGTAGCCCTAACAAATTTAACCAAAATTAAAAACTGAACTCAGTTCAGACTGTGAATGGGCCTTCCAGCCCTTAAAAGACTGTTAGTGTAGGGAGCCCATATTGCAAAGTCCAGATTTTAAACAGTCTTGTACACTATACAGACTGATGCATCAGATATTGAGTACCAGGTATTTAACTGTGGAGGAGTGCCTGGAAATTTTAGTGGATATTGGACTCCCTTAGGTGTGTAACGACACTTCGATCTGGATCGATGCATCGAATAAATATCCAACAATGCGATGTCATCGATTTAATATGTAAACATTGATGAATATTTTTTAAGATGCACATTCATTTTGACATTCTCATGCCAGCCACATCTGTACAAATTTCCATCAGGTGATGCAGCAACCTTATGATATTCATCTCTGGCTAAATATCCTTCTCATGTGGGACACAGATGTCCACGGGGTACTTGAAGGCTGAAGTTGCGATCTGCTCTATCCATGCACGTCAACAGGACTGCAAGCTCCAGTGACAGGATAGCGCAGAGCAGCTCACATGCACGATTCAATCAGACTTCCCTAAATATCATGGTGCATACAAGACATATGAATTCTACATGATAATTTTCTAATTTAAAATGTTATGGAGCAATTCAACATATTCAAATGTCTAAACAGCCACAATATTCTGAATGCCTTCCCTACAACAGCATCAATTACAAGACTTTTCACATCTTAAAATCATTACCCTTACTAACATTTATCACAGTAAAAGGTAACAGAATTTTCAATACAACTGTGGAAGTTGTAGCCAAGTAAAGACTTGCTTGACTGTTGTAGAGATGACAAATTTTCACTGTAATGTTTACCTCATTCCACAAAGCAATGAGCTGTCATCAAACGATTGATGATTACATGTATGACTATTTGTTTTATATTATTTATTTTTCTGTAACAACTGAAGTATGTTATTTTGTTGTGGATGTCACGACGTGGATACTACAAAAGTAACTGCTTGTGAAAAATAGGCACATAATTTCATAACATCAATTGCAGGCCCCTGAATCGAAATCGCATTGTGGCAGTCTCTGAGATATCTGCAAACATCGGACCACTGGCTAAGAGAATCTATATATGATCGTATCGTGATGAAACTTGTGATTTACACCCCAACACATCACCAGATGGTTTTCAGCCATTTGACCATTTGACTTTGAGGTCTGATACAGAACTGGTTCTCAAAATTGCACATCAGATTGTCTCTCCAGAACACCTCATAAGTTGTCTGAAAAAGTGGGGAAAATGTTACAGATGAGCACTAATGCACACACACATAATGCGCACACAGTCTCGTTGCCGGCATTAAAGTTACATCAAGTATACACAGATTTGTGTTTGCATCATGTTTGTTTTGTGTGTTTTTTGCAGTTTAATGTGTGTTACATGCACATTAATATGCTCATTCTGGTTATATTCATTATCAGTACTGTTTTAAGTTCATGTCAATCTCAATCAATAGAATATCCATAGAATCTTAGTCCTTTACTTGTCATGCAAACCACCAAAACATTTGGAATACAGTCACATTTACTAGTTCACGTTGTATCTGCCAAACCCTCACTGAACAAAACCCAGTATATTTAAAGCATTCAATTGTGCCAATAGGAAAGCCCGTCCATTTTTAATAAAGTCACAGGGGAAGTTCAATTTTAAAATTGTGTTCTTGTAAATGTTAATTTATTACATGCTTAATTCTTATGATTATTATGTATCTATAAAAACTATTGGTATTTATCATTTTATTATTTTCTATATATTGTCTTTAATGTTTCTTTCCCTTTTTTTTCTTTGCACTTTTCTGCATTATTGTTTATTCAAAAGGAGCAACAAGCTTTATAATGGGGCTCCTTATAGCCATTGGTTAAGAGAGAGTTGGAGATTATTGTTGTTGTTTGTGGAATTGAATTGTTAATATTTTGTGTCTGAATATGGCACAGCCAAAATCATGTGTATATTTGTGTACATTTTGAATATTTTTCTTTTCATAAATTCTTGCATTTTTCCCTTTTTCACTGTAAATACATTTTAACACTATTTTTCACTGGGTTAAGAATTTGTTGGCAATTTTGAAAGTAAACACTTGCGGACTATACAACTTCCCATCACTCATTTTGTCTCAAGCTGCTAGTGCAATCTAACAGGCCTGTTTCCCGCTAGCTTTGTGAGGTTATTAACATTTGTTGCACTTAACATGAAGATGTGAAGATGCTCTTCACATGCTACATTATTCTATTTTGTATTTATTTATTAAATTATAATTATTATTTATTATGAATTAATTTATTAAATTATTGATCTCTATAGAAATATAAAAAATACAAAACTATACTGATTTTTAAGTCACATGTTATGCTGCATAATGTGTAAGCATTAAATGTTAAATATACAGCAACATACCTGAGTTTCTCCAGTGTACAGTTTGGATCGTTGAGTCTCTCTGTGAGTAGTTTGACTCCTGATTCTCCAGGGTGATTGTAGCTCAGATCCAGCTCTTTCAGATGTGAAGGGTTTGAACTCAGTGCTGAAGCCAGATAAAAACAGCCTTTCTCTGTCACCATACAGCCTGACAATCTATTAATAAAGAGATATAAACTTTGACACTGGGACCTCTGTTGCATTCAAATGATAAATGTAAGGCACTGAACCTTTAATCTGTTAATTTGCATTTGTCATCCGAAAACTACAAAGTGCAATGCCTGTCAAGTACATAATTAAATTCTGACACTCAAAGGGTAAAATACATGAAACTAAAAGGACTGACAGTGACATAAAGCATGTCCAGCATTCAGACTTGCATGTGGATGGTACCAAGCATATAACATATCAGATTACTGTTAATGTGTTAAAGCATGGAAATCTTACAAAACTTGACTTACAAAAAGAGTGGGACATTTTTGTTATGAAACTATTTTAACAGAAGACATTTTTTATTTTTTCCAATTCAAAAATACAAAACATACAACACACACACACACACACACACTATTGAGGACAAAACTAACTAATAAAAGGACATTCCACTTTATAATTGTATTTCAATTGGCTGGTTTTAGTGTAGAGCTTCAATGAGCTTTGTTATCTTTTACGATGTTAAAATTAAGTGTACATTCAATTGTTTTTTTACCTGTGCATTAAAGATTAACCTACCCAGTAGTAAAATAGGAGGAAATGGAACTGATTTATTGTGTTTCCAGGGGCAAAGGCAAAACAGAATACTTGTTTGGAACAGTTATTGCCACTGTAATTCTTTAAAATGTGTTCTCTTATTTCATCTATAAGAAATGTTGAGTTTTACAACTTGCATGCTTCTTATGTTGGGAACTTTACATTAACCATTGAAGGAGATTGTTGCAGGTCTACTGTACATTATATTCAGCATTATACAGTTGAAGTCAGAAGTTTACATACATTAGTTATCCAAATACATTTAAAATCAGTTTTTTTTTTTTTTACAATTCCTGACATTTAATCATGGAAAACATTCCCTGTCTTCGATCAGTTAGGATTGCTACTTTATTTTAAGAATGTGAAATGTCAGAATAATAATAGAGAGAATTATATATTTCAGCTTTTATTTATATCTTCACATTCCCAGAAGTTTACTTACACTTTGTTATTATTTGGTAGCATTGCCTTTACATTTTTTAACTTGGGTCAAACATTTTGGGTAGCCTTCCACAAGCTTCTCACAATAAGTTGCTTGAATTTTGTCCCATTCCTCCAGACAGAACTGGTGTAACGGAGTCAGAATGGAAGGCCTCCTTACTCGCACACACTTTTCAGTTCTGCACACAAATGTTCTATCGGATTGAGGTCAGGGCTTTGTGATGGCCACTCCAATACCTTGAATTTGTTGTCCTTAAGCCATTTTGCCACAACTTTGGAAGTATGCTTTGGGTTATTGTCCATTTGGAAGACCCATTTGCGACCAAGCTTTAACTATCTGGCTGATATCTTGAGATGTTGCTTCAATATATCCACACAATTTACCTTCCTCATTATGCCATCTATTTTGTGAAGTGTACCAGTCCCTTCTGCAGCAAAGCACCGCACATCATGTTACTGCCACCCCATGTTTCACGGTTGGGATGGTGTTCTTCGGTTTGCAAGCCTCACCCTTTTTTTCTCCAAACATAACAATGGTCCTTATGGCCAAACTGTTAAATTTTTGTTTCAATAGACCAGAGGACATTTCTTCAAAAGGTAAGATCTTTGTCCCCATGTGCACTTGCAAACTGTAGTCTGGCTTGTTTATGGCAGTTTTGGAGCAGTGGCTTCTTCCTTGCTGAGCAGCCTTTCAGGTTGTTTTACTGTGGATATAGATACTTGTCTACCTGTTTCCTTCAGCAACTTCACAAGGTCCTTTGCTGTTGTTTTGGGATTGATTTTCACTTTTCGCACCAAAGTACATTCATCAGAATGCATCTACTTCCTAAGCGGTATGATGGCGGCATGATAGTGTTTATTCTAGCGTACTATTGTTTGTACAGATGAACATGGTACCTTCGGGAATTTGGAAATTGCTCCCGAGGATGAACCTGACTTGTTTTTCTGAGGTCATGGCTGATTTCTTTTGATTTTCCCATGATGTCAAGCAAAGAGGCACTGAGTTTGAAGGTAGGCCTTAAAATACATCTACAGGTACACCTCTAATTCATTACACCTCCTATCAGAAGCTAATTGGCTAATTGTCTAAAGCCTGTGCACTTTGCTCGTTTGAATAATTTTAGGTCATAATCCTGTGAGATTCGATACACTGATTCTTAACTGTTCTAGGAAGACAATATGTCAAAGAATTCAAAATCCTTGAGCTCTGGAGACATTAAAACAGACTTAAGTGCTCAAGCTAAAGCCCCTGAGCAACAGACCAAAAGCCTGGGACTCAATTTGGCCAGTGCGGTGAAAGAGATTCAGCGTCAACTGTTGAGCATGTCTGTGATGCTGACGAAGGTTCGTTGCTGACTTGGAGGACCTTGCTGTAATACGTCGATCAATCACTGCCATGGAGATGAAATTCACTGAGATGTTCACAAGAGTGCTGGATGTTGAGAAATGGATCAATTATCTGGAGTCATCAGAGAGTGAATTAGCTGCTAAACCGCTAGCAACCAAGACAGACTTGGAGCACATTTGGGAAAACTTGGAAGACCTTGAGAATTGTAATCGGCGAAACAACGTCTGAATTGTTGGAATTCCTGAGGACGAAGAAGGCCGAGATATGGTGAAATTCCTAGACAAGCTCTTCCCGATTCTGCTGGACATAACAGGCCATAAGCTGTAAATCGAGCGAGCTCACAGAGTTCTGACTCATAGATCCGCTGAGTGAGAAAGGCTTGGAGTCAGTCAATTCTGGCCAAATTTTTTTAGATCATCTGATAAAGGTCTCGTGTTACACGAGGTGAGGAGTAAAGAAAGGCTTTCTTGGAAGAACCGCAACATTTTCTTGTTCCCAGACTTGATCGATTCAAGAATGCAAGAAAATCTTACATCAACGGAAGGCCACTTGCACTGATATTCCCAGCCAAATTGAGAATAGATACTAATGATGGCCACAAAATATTTACATGCCCACAGCAAGCGATGTCCTTCATAATGTCAATGGAATGAGTAAGTCATTGTGTGTTACTCTATGCAGCCTAGTGGGGTTGATAATTTATTATCAACCCTACATTAATAAGCAAGCATATACAATTAAAATGTCTCAAACTGATTATTGATAAATTAGAAAGAGTTATTATAGTTTTAGCAGAAATTCAGGGGCATAGGTTGATTTTGGCTAATGTTTATGCACCTAACGCTGATGATCATGGCTATTTAATAGATCCTAAAGGGATGTTGCTAGAAGTTGGCACCCCTCATGATATAAAATTGGGAAGAATCTTCAATCTTTTGATGGACTCAGTCCTTGATCATAGTGAAACAAAATTGTGTAAGCCCCCTAGAAACAACATTGACCCTTTACAGGATATGTAAATATCTTGGTCTTACAGATATTTGGAAACTTTTGAACCCATCTGGTAGGGACTATACATTTTTTCAGCAGTCCATAAGATTTATTCTAGAAATTTGTTTTGTTTTATATCCAAGTCCCTTATTCCATCTGTTGTTGATTGCTCAATTGGAAACATCTTAGTCTCAGATCATGCCCTGGTGAGTTTAGTGGTGTTGCCACATACGGATAAAAAGAAATCATATAGTTGCTGCTTTAATGAATCCTTTTGCAAAATTCTGAATTCCAACAAATGTGACTAATATATGTACATGTTATATAAAATAGCATGTCAACTAAATGACTTACTCGTCCAAAATTGTATCCTCGGCTGGATCAAGTCTTGATACATACAAACGTTCATCGGAGTCACGCTCTTTTTCTGAGGAAAATGTTAACTCTTCATCACTATCCAGGAGTTTCCTCGCATGTGTATCGTTACAAACGCACAGTAAAGTCAATGAATTGTGTTTACATCAAACCTCACTGTCAGGGGCATTTACCATTTGCCTTGATCATCTCAGTACATTAGCGTATGAATGGTGTGCTCTGCTGGTGGGTGGCATCACATTAGCTGTAATGAGCTGAGCCAGTAAACACTGTACATCGCTTTGTTTCATACAGATTACATTGCAGGAGAATATTTGTTTTAAATTTGAATTGTTTTATTTAAAAGTAGAAATTTTAAGCTTTATTTAGACATATGTTTCATGTTTGTGTGATAAGTATTCGCAGAGTTTCAGTTCATTTTGTGACGTGTTGCTCGTGGAGACAGAGACATCTGATAGCTCACCCTTTTATTTTCTTTATTTTACAAAAGTACAAGGTTTTGTTGTTATTGTGAGTGTACACAAATAAAAGTAGACCCTTTATAGTCTCTAATGATGTCTTACACTTACCTGTATACCCAAAAATGAACGGAGTATTTTAAGTTGTTTCCGCTGTAATGACGAAAATATCCAGAAGGACGCGCCGGCGTGTCTGTCGACCCCAGAGGGTTAATGAAAATTACCCCATAGTACCACCTAGCGTCCAACCAGCTGTAATACCGGTGTTCATGGGTTTTAACGTGAATAATTTATTACCGCATGGGCCAGCCGTGTAAACGATCATGTCTGTCCGTCACTGACTGCGTGACTTCACCACTTCCTGTGGAGTTTTTTTTTCTGCGACCAACCGACCAATCAAAACTTGGTTGACCGAGACTCTTCTCATCGACTAAAGTTGGTTGACTATTAGGGAGGAGCCCTACCTAAGTGTATGTAAACTTCTGACTTCAACTGTATATTAATTTATGAAGAACCACCATTAAACTTCTGTAAACTTTCTTGTGAAGTGCAGATTCACTCTTGCGCTGTTAAAAACGCAGGCATTTCGTTTCTCTCCCGATGCTCCTGGTGGCCAGTTCAACCTAACATGTGAGAAAACCATCTAAAATGCTTTAAGACCTGCAAACTTTGACGTCCAAGGCATGACATCCATGAAGGCAGCACAGTTAATTGAAATTTTATTTATGTTATGTGAGATTTGTTGTTGTGAGATTACTAAACAGCAAAAGGCTGCAGTACAAATTATAGTGTTTTCACTGCTTCCATCAGAGAGAAATGTGTATGGCTCATAAAGAGCAGCGTAACAATATGAGATGATTGTTTATTGCAGTTTTAGAGCATAGCGTGTCATACTGATCCATTCCAAAATGTTTTACATTTACATGTTAGCTAAACGGGCAATTTTTTGCCATGTGAAAATGGTACAGGGGATATAAAAAGTATACACACCCCTGTTAAAATGCCAGGTTCTTGTGATTTAAAAGAATGAGACAAAGATAAACAATGTCAGAACTTTTTCCACCTTTAATGTGACCTATAACGTGAACAATTCAATTGAAAAACAAACTGAAATCTTTGAGGGGGAAAAAAAAAAAAAAAACACAATAACCTAGTTGCATAAGTGTGCACACCCTTAAACTAATACTTTGATGAAGCACCTTTTGATTATATTACAGCACTCAGTCTTTTTGGGAAGGAGTCTATTAGCATGGAACATCTTGACGTGGCAATATTTGCCCACTCTTCTTTGCAAAAGCGCTCCAAATCTGTCAGATTGCGAGGACATCTCCTGTGCACAGCCCTCTTCAGATCACCCCACAGATGTTCAATTGGATTCAGGTCTGGGCTCTGGCTGGGCCATTCCAAAACGTTAATCTTATTCTGGTGAAGCCATGCTTTTGTGGATTTGGATGTGTGCTTTGGGTCGTTGTCTTGCTGAAATGTGAACTTCTCTTCATCTTCAGCTTTCTAACGGACGCCTGAAGGTTTTATGCCAAAATTGCCTGGTATTTGGAACAGTTCATAATTTCCTCCACCCTGACTAAGGCCCCGGTTCCAGCTGAAGAAAAACAGCCCCAAAGCATGATGCTGCCACCACCATGCTTCACTGTGGGTATGGTGTTCTTTGGGTGATGTGCACTGTTGTTTTTGCACCAAACATACCTTTTGGAATTATGGCCAAAAGGTTCAACCTTGGTTTCATCAGACTATAACAGATTTTCCCACGTGCTTTTGGGACACTTGATGTTTGTTTTTGCGAACTTAAGCCGGGCTTGGATGTTTTACTTTGTAAGAAAAGGCTTCCATCTTGCCACCCTACCCCATAGCCCATTCATATGAAGAATACAGGAGATTGTTGTCAAATGTAGCACACAACCAGTACTTGCCAGAAATTCCTGCAGTTCCTTTAATGTTGCTGTAGGCCTCTTGGAATCCTCCCTGACCAGTTTTCTTCTCATCTTTTCATCAATTTTGGAGGGATGTCCAGTTCTTGGTAATGTCTCTGTTGTGCCTTATTTTCTCCACTTGATGTGTTCCATGGTATATCTAATGCTTTGGAAATTATTTTGTACCCTTCTCCTAACTGATATCTTTCAACAATGAGATCCCTCTGATGCTTTGCAGACCACAGCTTTTGCTCTGAGATGCAACTAAGAAAATGTTAGGAAAATCTTACTAGAACAGCTGAACTTTATTTGTGATTAACTGTCACTTTAAATGATGGCAGGTGTGTAATGACTTCTATATAACATAAGTTTGAATGTGATTGGTTAATTCTGAACACAGCCACATCCCCAGTTATAAGAGGGTGTGCACACTTATGCAACCAGGTTATTGTAAGGTTTTTAACTTTCATTTTCATTTCATTTAGTTTGTTTTTCAATTGAATTGTTCACATTATAGGTCACATTAAAAGTGGAAAAAGTTCTGACATGATTTATCTTTGTCTCATTCTTTTACATCACAAAAACCTGGCATTTTAACAGGGGTGTGTAGACTTTTTATATCCACTCTATGCTTGAGCATTTTAAGTGCTTCAATACAGGACATTTCGGATGGTCCCCTACGAGCAAATTAACACTTAAATAGAGGACAATAGATGTCCTGGCTATAAAGGACAGTAATGGCTTACAACGCCATAATGGCTTACTGATAATGCAAATCTCTTGTGACTGTGAAAAAACACATTAAGTTGTTGGTGGGTGTTGATCTGTCATTCTGCTCACAAACCTTAGAATCTCTAATTTACAGTTTGGACTCTTCAGTGCATCAGAGATCAGCTTCACTCCTGAATCTTGCAGGTCATTGTTACTCAAGTCCAGCTCTCTCAGGAGGGAGTTTGATGATTGTAGAACTGAGACCACAATTTCACAGTGCTGACCAGTGAGATTAAACTCAGCAAGACTGAAACAGATTAAACACAATTTTCTGTAAATAAATTGTTAACCTGACTCTGCAACCTTTATTGATATAAAATCAGCTTCATTCTTGTGACAGAAGGAACATTTTAAGAACTTGTGACAAACAAATGGAACACTCACAAGGCTTTTCTGCAGTTGCTCACAGCTGGTATCAGTCTTCTTCTACCCTCCTCTGATGTGTTGTATTTCTTCAGGTCCAGCTCATCCAGCACCTCCTCTGACATCTGAAGCATGTAGGCAATTGAAGAACATTGAGCAGGAGAGAGTTTATTCTCTGAGTGTTTGTCTGATTTCACAAACTCCTGAATCTCTCTGTACAGAGTCTGATCTTTCATCTCCAGCAGACAGAGGAACAGATTGATAGATCTTTCTGCTGAGAGTCCATGTCCATCTTTGATTTTGTCTTTGATATAAGTAATAGTTTCTTTGATGCTCTCTGAGCTGTTCTGTGTGTGTGTCAGTAGATCCTGTAAGAGTCTCTGATTGGACTCCATTGAGATGCCCAGCAGAAATCGCAGGAAAAGGTCCAGGCGTCCATTTTCACTCTGAAGGGCTTTATCAACAGCGTACCTATGCAGAGTATGCACTACATCATAAAACTGCACTAAGTCAACATTTTTTACAACATAATGGTAAAACAAATATAGAGCAGCCAGAAACTCCTGAAAGCTGAGATGTATGAAGCAGTAGACTTTCCTCTGAAGAATCACAGATTCCTCCTTAAAGATCTCAGTGCAGAACCCAGAATACACTGAGGGCTCAGTGACGTCTATGCCGCTCTCTCTCAGGTCCTCCTCATAGAATATGACATTGCCCTTCATAAATTGTTTGTACGCCAGTTCAGCAAGTTTCACAATCACTTCTCTGTTGGACTCTAGGAGTTTCTCTGGATCTCTCTCTTCATACTTCTGATTCCTCATATTGATCTGAATGAGCAGGAAGTGGATGTACATTTCAGTCAGAGTTTGAGGGATTTCTGCACTGTCATCTTGTTTCAGGATGTTTTGAAGCACAGTGGATGAGATCCAACAAAAGACTGGTATGTGGCACATGATGTGGAGGCTTCTTGCTCTTCTAATGTGTGAGATGATTCTGCTGGCTTGATGCTCATCACTGATTCTCTTCCTGAAATATTCCTCTTTCTGAGGGTCATTGAATCCCTGGATCTCTGTTACACGCCTGATGTATTTGGAGGGGATCTGATTGGCTCCAGCTGGTCTGGAGGTGATCCAGATGAATGCAGATGGAAGCAGATCTCCTTTGATGAGGTTTGACATCAACACACCCACTGATGAAGTCTCAGTCACATCAGAAACTTTCTCACTATCTGTAAACATCAGTGGAATTCTGCTTTCATCCAAACCGTCAAAGATGAACACAACTTTACACTCCTCATAACTCTTTGAGTCCAGATCATGAAGTTCAGGATGAAAGTCCAGCAGAAGTTTGTGAAGACTGTACTGCTCATCTTTAATCAAGTTCAGCTCTCGAAATGGAAGCACAAACATTAAATCTACATCCTGATTGGCTTTTCCCTCTGCCCAGTCCAGAATGAACTTCTGCACAGAGACGGTTTTTCCAATTCCAGCGATGCCTTTAGTAAGAACAGTTTTTATTTGGTCTGTTCTCTTCTGCTTACATCCTGGTTCAGGTAAGGGTTTAAAGATGTCATTGCAGTAGATTGGAGTGTCTTGTAAGTGTTGAGTTCTGGCTGTTTTCTCCATGTGTAATACCTCATGTTCTTCATTCACCCCTTCACTCTCTCCCTCTATGATGTAGAGCTGTGTGTAAATATTGTTCAGGAGCATTTGATTCTCTTGTAGTTTGATTCCCTCAAATAAGCTCTCATACTTGTTCCTCATGATGCTTTTCTGTTTGTCTCTCTGATGAACATCATCTACTGGTTGATGAGAATCCTGATGCAGTTTTGGTTCTTTGTGGAAGTGTGCAGAATCAGCAGAATTGGATACTCTCTTGACTTTGTTTGAGTGTAAAACAGGATGTGTTCTAGATCTTTTTCTGCATTGTGGACACTTAAAGTCTTCTGATGGATTGGTCTGGGCCCAGTAGCAGCTGATACACTGTCTGCAGAAACTGTGTCCACAGGTGATAGAGACTGTATCTTTCAAAACCTGCTCACAAACTCCACATCTGGACTGAACCTGGATCAGATCATCGCTCATGCCACTGAATAGACACAGAGAGAGTCTAATTTGAATCAAATTAAAATTATCACAAAGGGAAAGTAGTGGACATACAGGTTTTTATTCACAATATAATCAGGCAAGCAGTATATAATCTTGTTTGATACTCAAACCGGCGTCATGTCTCCCACCTGGTGCCAAATATAACTCTTTGAATGCTGAATGAATCAGGAGAATACATAAAGTTGCTGCTTTTCACAGACATACAGCTGGGTTCTGAAGATACTGCTCCCTGGGTCTGCATTCTAATAACAACAACATTCCACAATTTAATATAGAATCCTGTTTGATATAAAAGTTATTATGAGTCACGTTACTCACCTGGGGTCGAAGATAACTGCTTTATCACTGAATTTATCTGGAGGATCCATGGATCTGTTACTTTTCACAGACAAACAGCTGGGTTCTGAAGATACCGCTCTCTGGCTCTGCATTCTTAGAACATCAATCAAATAATTCAGACAATCTATATTTATGTGCTTCATGAGATGTACAGTATCAGAGCTTTTTTCTAACCTGGGGACAGAAGTCAGTGTTCCATTGCTGAGATCAGGGGACTGAATTGTGGATCTGTCACTGTCACAGCTGGGTTCTGGAGATGCTGCAGTGTTCTGTTGCTCCATCTGCTTAAAGGGACTCCTTTTGGTGGCCGAGCTACTCTTGTTTCCCTCCATAGAAAGTGGCAGCTATTTGGCTTGCAAATAAAAATATACTTTTTAAATGAAGAGTTTACAACCTCCTCACTTACAAAACAGCACTTACATCTGCCACAATGCAACATGAATCTGAGAACTGAGCACAAATTGTTGTTCAGTTTTAAATCATTACATTATTTGAACTTGCAAAACAATAATTTTAACAGATAAATGTCACCTTAAAAACATGACAACTGAACATCCATAAACTCTGTAGTTTCCTATCGATTCGGTTCACTCGACATTGCGGTAAATGATTTTGGGGAATTCCTTCTGCGATGACCTAGTTGAATAATAATGGCAATCTTATGATTGGCAATGGTGTTTGAGCCCCGTCCCTTTAGGCGCACAGTTTGGCCTATATAAGCAGATGCGCAAACACAATTTTTCTGAATTTTCTTCCTTGAAGACCGACATCGTCTTGTCTTGACTATGACAATAATCTCATCTTGAACAGCCCTCTTTTCCATTGACGGACACCCTCCAGTGGATGAGACTCATCGCCTGTAACATTCTGGCAAAGATTCTCTCTGCCTCACCATCAAAGACCCTTCTCGTGAAAGGGTTCTTCTCTTTAGACGCTACAGCAAGTCAAACCCGCTTCCCACAGTGTTCCGGAAGGAGGTATTGTATCCTCTTCATATATAAGTATTAATATGTTGATGTATAACATAAAAGAGCTGCGTGCATGTTCAGCATGCGAGCTGCATGTCCCGCCATCAGATGAACATGAGAGCTGCATTCGCTGCCTGGGCCGCGCTCATGCTGAAGCGGCTCTCAGAGACAGACTGCCCTCACTACAAGAGCATGAGTCTCCAGATGCTCTGCTCAAGGATTGCCCTTGTTCTGAGGGAGGATCCTGCCTCCCGCACCCTCCCACCTGCCTCTTCTGTGTTAGCCCTGAGGCTTCACACAGGGAGGCACGACGGGCCCGTGAGGTTGAGCTGGATGAAATCAAGGAATATTGCCAGTTCTGGCGATGGGGATGACGTTGTGTCCCTCACAGCATCAAATATGAACAAGTGGTCCACAGCCATCCCTTCCCCAAGTGAGGGTGGGGAGCATACGCATGCTACTGATAAGAGCTGATTTGTGTCCCCTTGCGGGTGGTTGAGGAGCTCGTTTTACAGTGTTCCCTTCCAGTCAAGCTGGAAGTATCTCGCCTGGATGACTGGTCCTGCAGTCCGGCCACTGTCAAAGACTGCGTCTCAAAGGGCAGTGCCATTCTTTCCGGAGATCCAGTTTTACTCACCTCATTAAGTGCTGGCCTTAGAATCAGAGGACCACCATCAAAACGATGGAGCTGCGGGTCACAAAAATTCACTCAGTGATTTAGTCTGATGATTCACTGATCTATTTCAGATCAGCCCCCAGCAGAGAATCCCACCCCCGCTGCTCCAACAAAGACAGTCGAGCCATCGAATAGTTTCTGTGTTGTTTTCAAATACAGAATGTTCTCACATGAAACAGAAATGTGCTCACTGTGAGAGACTAAATTCTTAAGCTGCTCATCCTCCCCGGGTATGCCGGGATGATGGACAAGTGTGTTCCTTTGTGTTTTCACAAACAATGTTATCACACAGTAAGAAGAAAGCGCTGGTTGCCTCAGCATGTGCCGCAAGTGCTCGAAATGCACAAACATTTACACGCTGTTCTCCTTGCCGGAGTTCACTGGGAGACTGCATGTGTGTTGTTTCTGTGTGATAATTTTCTTACACAATGGAGAAAGCACTGGTTGCATCTGTTACCTTGCAGCAGGTTGGCCTTCGCAGAACACGTTCGCGAGGGTGTATAATCTAGGCATGGCGTCCATCGCTTCGCGAGTACTCTCTGTCTAGAGAGCTTGCTATTTCAACACCAACAGGTGAGCCTGAGCTCCTTATTATGGGCGGGCACCTGTTATAATTTTAATACAGCCACCTGTGTGACATTGTGAAACCTAGCCACACTTTTACTTCAGTGTTTCTAGGTATGAGCGATGTGTTCTTGTCCTTCACACAAATTCTGAAGAAATGGTGTTTGCACTCCTGCTTATATAGTAGGGGTGTAAATTGGATGTTTCATCGTGATACGATCTTACATAGATTCTCTTGGCCGGCGATCCGATATTTGCCAATACTTCAAAGTCTGCTGTGATACGATTTTAATTTTATTCAATTCAGGGCCCTGCGCTCAATATTCCGATATTATGTGCCTCTTTTACACAATCAATTAAATTTTTTTGCCCTAAAATGCAATCAAAATATAATCTATAATATTTGATTGAGCTTTCTGAAAAGTGCAAATTTAGTATCCACATTGGGACATCTACAACAAAATAAGGCACTTCAGTTGAAAATATAACGTCACACACAAGTGATCATCAATCGTTTTATTACAGCTTATTTTTCAGTTTAATCCAATTCAAAGTACTTACATATCCATGACTTGTTTCTAACAACCCGTGCTGTGGTTTTCTTGGCTACAACTTCCACATTTGTAATAAAAAATTCTGATACAGTTATCTGGGATAAATGTTAGTAAGGGTGTTGATGTGTAAAATCTTATAACTGATGCTAGTGCTGGGCAGGTTATTACTCTTTCCCTTATTGGAGCTGTTCAGAATGTCAGCGCTGACACACATGATAGTTGAACTGCTCCATGGTACTTTTAAATAGCAAATTCTCATGTAAATTTCAAATGGGTCGCATGCGCAATGATACTGATGGAAGGCCGAATTATTCGTGCATGTGAGCCACTCTGCGTTTGTCATGAGAGGTCTCATTTTAAAGGGTAACTAAACACCTGCTCAGAGTCTGACTCCACCCACTAGAAATATTTGAAAATGCTGGAAAAGTGGGCAGACCCCGGTGGGGATAGAGGGAACGAACCGAGTGCGGGGCTGAGCGGGGGGGGGGGCACCTGAGACCCGTAGTGACGGATTAATTGACAGCTGCGGTCAGACTCTATGTTATTATTATTCCTCACACGGTCGCAAGACGAAATGTACATGAATCTGGCGTGGTGAGCTGGAACCTGCTTACGTCACGAAGTACCGTAACAGCCAATAGGATAATTCAACTGCAGTAGCCACCGTTCAACCTGAAGAGGGCAGCACTCAGATGTTTTTACAACATATATTGTAGAATTAAAACACTTTATACACAAATGTCAAAAAAATTACTTGAATCAATGACCAGTACTAATAAAGCCCCATGCTTACAGATCATTAACTAAAAAAAGTTGGTTTAGGGTTTAGTTACCCTTTAAGGAGCGCCCGGTTGATGAGCTCACACAGATCCTCTCAATGGAGCTCGCATTTCGCAGGAAACCCGATTGACGCATGCGTACCAGAGTATGTGAGTGGAGTGGAGCAGCAACAGTTTCCCCTCCGTGCTCAAAGCATTCTTTAATCACTCCGCTCCACTCCACTCCAGGTTGTCCATTTCCTGCTCCTCGCTCACTCTGCGCCCCTGGATTAGAGAAACCCCACTCTGTGTTCTCTCCATGGCAAAATTAGGCCTAACTACCTCTCCACTGTAAAGTTATTTCAGTAAAATTTTGATTAGTTCAGTTGGTGTTTTATGTCGTTAAAAGTTCAGTTTTATTTAATGCGGGACATAATAGATTACAGTTAAGATTGAGATGCATTAGATTATAATGATTATTCAAAATATTTAATATCTATATTACTGACCTTTTAGATATTCTCTCCACATGTGAACAGATTATCATCCTGTTTTTTGGACCTAAAAACCTTTAATCGTGCAATCATCTCCCCACTAGTGTTCACCTTCTCCATGCCATCATTCATTTTCACTATATGCCAGTTGACTAGCATGTAGTTAAGTCAAGCTTTACTGCAAACTTCTCAATAATGGGGAGCGTGAAACAGAAAGTGAAAGTAACCTTCGCACTTGAGATCGAACAATATCAAGTGCTGCTACATTTTAAATTGATATCTTTTTTTTAATCACATTATTTCTGGTTATATCAGAAATTCCATCTTTCCTTTATCCCAATAGTGTTTAACACTGCTTAACATGTGGTGAATTATTGTATGAAGGTATGTTAACAGGTGTTGTGCCAGTGATGGAGCATTAGTGCAGCGCTCTTGGAGTGAAAACAATGACGCACCGATTTTTTTTTTTTTAAAACCCGCTCCTCGCTCCAGACAAAATCATGCCGCTCCACTCCTCGCTCACATACTCTGGTGGTGCACACGGATAGCAATTTGGCTTCCAGAACCCGTGCATATCCTTGTCCCACATGAAAAGCGTATTTTGCACTCATAAACTTAATGTAATAAGGTTACTTCGCCGACTGACGGAAATGCATACAGATGTGGCTGACATGAGAGCGTTACAATAAAGGTGCATCTTTAAAAAAATTCTATATTGTTATTTACACATTGTATCGATAACATTGGATCGTTGGTTATCGTTACACCCCTATAGGCCAACTGCACTTAAAGGGGCGGGGCTCAAACACCACTGACAATCATAAGATGGTCAGTGGTTCTCAACCTTCTTTTGATGAACGCCCCCCCCTACTTCATATCCTTACCCCTTTAACTTAAAATCATATAATAAAATGGGGCTATATGATTACTTTTAAGGCTTTAAAAAATATAGACTTTCATTAAAATATATTGCACAGGGATAGAATTACATAAAATGTACATGTTATATCATTTATAAACACAGCACCAATTATATTACATTATGCAAAAGTAATAACGTATATTTCTGTCCTAAATTCTCTCTCTTCACTTGTAAATAAAACCCACAAGCCCTTAATTCGCATGAAGGAAAACATTTTAAATTCTATGTGCATTTGAAAATATGTTTAATAATCATCGCTTGTATTTTCGTGGGAGTTTGGCGTGAACCTCCGCAGACGGTACGGCCATCAGCGCGCTTTAAAGCGGTTCATCTTAACGGGCTGCTCTGCTCTGAATGCAACAGGTGTTCTGATAATCTGTCCTACCTCTCAGAATGTACTACCAACACGCACTGCGCATGCGCAATACGTTTTCTAGCATATCTGAAGACACGCCTATAATTTTGAGCTACCTTGCCTTAAAAATCACGAGTTTGGGTGAAAAAATGTAAGTAAAATCTTGCTGAATAATAATACAATTATAAATAGTATTTTATTGTAAAAAAAATAAAAATTCTCTCAATAATTAATCTGTATTGTCTGTGATAAAAATATACGCGTAAGGAATTTGACGGTTAAACAGCACCTTTACATAACTGAAGCATACGTGTGTTCGGATACGGTCTCTAAATATATATTTTTTTAATAAGAACGATATTTGAAATCTACTCCAATTAAACTTTATTTAGCACAAATAATTTGTAGAGTTGTGTAACTGACAAGACATCGTTAAAAAACAAGTTTTTATACATTTATTAAGACGGTATAGTTAATTCTGATGGGGTATATCAAGCTGACAGGATGTGCTACCCCTGATTTTACATAATTCTTTAAGGCGGTTTTTAATATAAATATTAGCTCATTCTGAGAAAGAAGCACATTTTGTTAGACAATATGACAGCTTGAACTACCGGTAGCACATCCTGAGCGGGTAGGACAGATTGTCAGATTTAGGTGCTCAAATAATACAAGAATGGAATTTGAGACACAAAAACACATCATGGTAATCATGGTATATCTATATTCACTTAAAATTCACAAATATGAACAGTAAATTGTGACTGGAATATGAAGACATTATAAAAGCTCTACTGGGGCACAGAAACCCATTACTCAAATCGCTTTTTTTTTCTTTCTTGAAAGACTTATGCGTGCAAGAAGTGTGCAACAAAATGCACTATACAAACATGGCTTAACCCACTATTCCTCCACTGCAACAAGTAATGGGAAAGGTAAACATGTAGAGATATGAATCTTTATGAAAACATTTAAATATCTTCAACATACTGTACATGACATTCTCAAAATGTTTTACATAAAATGCACCGTATATGCTAATAACTAAACCGGAGAAAACTTTCTTGCACATTTGCATTCTTCTTTATTACACATTACAAATCAGGAAAACTTTTGTCAAGTCTATGCAATTGAATTTTCCAACGTCAGGCAAAACAGCCTCAGACGAAACGGCTTTAGACAAAAGGTCTCAGAATGAGCAGAGTTGGTCGCTAAACTGGCTGAGTTTGGTTGCTAGCTTGCGAAACTAGCAGAGCTATCACCAACTTTATAAATGCAGAAGTGTCGTTTCCATAAATAAATAACTTGCTAGCTGACATAATTGGTGTAAGTTTAAACTGATGTTTGAAACTCATTAAGTTTACTTGCAACAACAACTCAAAACAAGCCAAATGATAGTCCTTTAGTCGCTAGGTAATTAGCACACACACAGCAGCCATAGTTCCTGACAACTGTTTATGTAGTGTCCTAAACTAGCGCTAGCGAATTAAATGATACATTTAATATCCAAAAGATTGATTCATTGTTATCATACACAAAGACAGTACTACAGAACACAAAAATGTGTTTATTTTCTCCGTAATTCCAGAGACTTTACAGAGGTTGGTGATGTCGGCTGAGGAGGTAGTTTGTTTATCGAGTCTTACCTCCCTCAAACTCCTCTCTCCTTTCTGCTTTCCTGTCCCTGCTTTGTCCAAAGAATGTTCTGATGTCCATCTACAGGAGCCAATAATGTTTGAGTCGAAATAAGATCATCGGTATTACTTAGAAACGTACTTTAGTTTCATCATGTTTTCATTGCCTACCTCAATTCTGACCTGCGTGACGACACCTGGGTTGGGCTGCACCTGCTGTGTAAGTTCTCACGGAAGTTAGGAGGTAAAGTTCACACTAAGGGCTTACTAGTTAGTTTGTAACTAAGTTGTTGCTTAATTTAGTTGCACCACATGTTCTTAAGGCAAAACTTAACTAGTTGGTCGTAAACTCTCCGTAAATTAATAGTCGCATAATATGACTTTTACCTGTATTGATCCAATAAACAGACTTCAAATTTGTACACAGAAATGTAAAAAAAAAAAAAAACGTGAACTTCAGCTTGAAGTTTTTTCCTAGTTACTGTTGATGTTCAAACCTTGTCTGCTCGTGTAACTGTCAGCTGTAGTAAATTATCCCCATTGAAATACAGAAATAAAAGTAGATTTAATAAATAGTATATTTGCCCTGTGTAAATAACAATATATAGGAACTGTATCTAAAATAAATAAGGAGTGATAAATAAAGACTAATACAACAGCCTGGAAAAATAGACATGTATTAATTTTAATATCTTACCTATATAGGCCTATATTGTATATGTTGACACTTGACACCGGACGACGCACACTGAAAACTGCCCCGTTAGATCGGTTTAATGCTGAAGAGACGCTAAAAGTAAGTTTTTCTTCGCTCTCATAAATTTAAATATCAACAAATGTATGTTGAAAGGATTGATGCCCGTCACACAAAACATGATCACATTGCTGTCATTAAATGAGTCTGCTTTTTTATTCAAATCATTACTCCAGTTCGGAGGCTTCCGTAAATATTTAGTTTATATGTAGGGTCCTATCGGAGTTGAAAGGTGCAACGCTCAAATATTTAGTAGTGCGTAAATTGTGACTTAGGTACCATTTACACCACAAGGCTAAATTGTAACGTACGCATAGCTGGTGCAACCGGCCCCTGGACTCGTGTGTGCGGCTGTGCGTGTTGCGGTGGCTTTGGTTATAGCAAGCGCATAGGCGCGCGCTGCACGGACATGGATTTCTGCGCGCATGCATCAGATTTGTGTTTTCGGTTAAACTGCGTTGCTTTTACAAGCATTGATTGAGTGGGTTACTGCGTTGGATTAGATAGATTTCTTTCTTCCGGAATAATCAATCTAAATGAATGCCCTCACAAATAAAGTAAATAGTTAAAACTCAAACTTGAGATTTTACTGGGACACGTGCAGCAGTAAAAGGGATCTAGTGACGCCCCTGCTCAGACCACCTCCTGAGGTTCACTTTTGGGTCCTTTTAGGGGGGTTTGAGACCACTTGGGCTGGTCACATATACACGTTATAATGCTCAGAGTGCTCAAATAATCTAGCTTTGAAAACGGCCTATAACATCTAAAAAAACACCTAATTTATGTGACTAAATTATTCTAACAGTGTGACTATGCATGGAATTCCTTTCATCAGGTTCTTATTGATTCAACTGAGTAATCTCTTGGAATTTCTGAAGTTAAACAAAACCAGTTATATTTTCTTACCCTCAAACTAAAATATTTTAGCCTATTTATTTATTTATTTTAGGATTAACGCATTTCTATAACACACTCACGTCTCCGAGATTTTTGTTTTAGATCTTTACATCTGGAAAGCATTGCATTTTAATAAACATCTCCTGAGCATCTTACAAAGATCATATTTACAAATATTCTAAATCACAAACATCTCAAAGACATCTGCTGAATGTCTGATTGACATCCGATAAGAAATGTCTTATGTATTACAGATGAGCAAACAACCTAAAAAATCATGTCTTCCAGATGTAAACACACATCAAATAGACGTCTGTGATGTACATGTGCTATCAGGGCTCTCTGCAAATTTGCTCTCAGCACCCGCTGTTATGGACATATTTGGTACGTTGTTTGTTCATCTGTAATAAGTCTATGTCACTAAGACATTCACCAGATGTCTTTGAGATGTTTATGATTTAGAATGTATGTAAATATGATATTTTAAAAATGTTTATCATATGTTACTTAGACTGGGATGCTTTGGGCCTGTACTATTTATTAGGGCCCGAGCACCGATGGTGCGAAAATCAGAATCAGAAAATGTACATCTGATATGGGTTTCAGAATTAGGTGTGGCAAAATTGCTCGATAGCGCCACCTACAAACATTCAACGATGTGAGTTTTACGCTTGTTTAACTCATACATACAATGACCAATCTGCCCCAATCTTCACATGTTTGATAATAGTCCTGGCTTGAATACATCTATGTGCCAATATTCAGTTTTAGTCATAGCGCCACCTACTGGCAACAGCCAATTCCAGGTCTTGTACTTTAACAAACTCCTCCCAGAGATTTAATCAGATCAACATTATATTTAGTCAGTCTTAATCTAAAGGCCTTGGTGATGTTAAATTACGAAGCTTTTGAGTTTGTGTCTGTGGCGGCCTGACAAAGTTCAATATGAAATGAGTCACATTTTTGAGGCTTAAACATGCTCGAAAACTCATGAAACTTTGCACATATCTCAAAAGTGGGGAAAATGTACATCTGCTGTTGGTTTTAGAATTAAGTGTGGCAAAATGGCTCGATAGCTCCACCTACAAAATCTCAACGAAGCTGCCCTCACGCTACGTTTCACCTACACATAAGAAAATCGGTAAGCATATGTAACATGTCAACACGTACAAAAAAGTCTCTTAGAGCCATATCCTAAACCCAACAGGAAGTCAGCCATTGTGATTTTTTTCTAAGTTTTTGCCTTTTCTAGGCCTCATACTTTAACAAACTCCTCTTAGAGATTAAATCAGATCAACATCATATTCAGTCATTTCCTGTAGGAAGAACTCCCCATAAGAATGAATGAACGGCGTGGTTTTTGGAAAAATGTTCTTATAAACGGAATTGACAATATTCTGATGAGGGCTGGAATGAAGAGAGATATTGTAAAGCATATTTATATGATGGTTTTTGTCAAATAAATGATTAAATTACACAGTAATTTGATTGAAAACTGTGGAGAATCAGAATCAAGGCAAATGATCAAACAATTCCAGATAAACGGCATCTCAGGCACATAAAAAGAGAAAGCTTCATTTGATGGCGATTCACACCTGATAACATTAGTGTAGGTGAACAAAACTGCTCATAACGTCTCATAATAAACTCATGGCACTGTTACAAGTAACCCAGCAACAACATTTGTTATGGATAATTTCTGTAAATTCTGCTTAAACAGCTCAAATGCACATCACATGCATGGAGAAAAACAAGCGCTTGTCAGAGACATGACGCACGATGATTGGTCAGAAACGGTCGTCTCTAGAAGGGATTCCGTCCTCGTCAATCTCACTCATGCGCAGATTGCGCACTCTACTATGATTCTTTGGCGCTTTTTCCACTCGCATCAGCGTATTAATGATAGAGAGCATTTAAAACTTCAATAAAATCAATAATATAATATCAATACAATTATTACAGAGTGACTATTTACATTGGTTGTACATACCTGACACAGTGCAGCTTCTTGTGACGAAATAGTCTGGTGGAAACAAAGAAATTAAAAACAAACTGTGACAAGTGGCCACAACGGCTCAGACTGTTTTTTCCATGCAGATGACCTGGGTTCAAATCTGCCTTTTGACATAGTTTTCCCCATCCTGTTACCTGTCTCCACTGTTAATGTTTGTCTTTAATACTATATAAAAATAAATAAAATGAATCTAAAGTTGATTTCCTCAAAGTGATTTGGTCATGATGAAGGCCAGAGAGTTGAGTGAAAGGTTCGATCTGCTTAAAATTATGGCATACTCATGAACTGCTTTTAATTTTAAAAACATCATATGCACTAGTTATACAATAATAAGAAGATAACAACATATGTGCCGCAGTGACATACTTGGGGAAATGAGAATGGGCGGCAAGTGCTCCTCCATTCCATTTGAATCGCAATGAAAAATGCAAACAAATATGTCCTCACTTAAGATACACGTCCACTGAGGTGTGGATGCAATCTTTGTTTGTTAAAATATAAAGTTCCATATGGGTGGATTAGAACCCGGGGGCTCTAGCACAAGGGATGAGTTAGTTTTCAGTTTTTAGTTGCCAGGTTTGGGAGGGTTACTTTTGAAATGTATTCCACAACAGATTGCAGAATACATGCTGTAAAATGCAATTTGTCACATATTCTGTTAGATTACTCAAGGTCAGTAATGTAATCTAAATACTTTGGATTACTTCTTCAGCACTGTGTGACGAGAACAGGACGAGATGGATTCATATGCAGAAAAATGTTCCGGGTTGATAACCACACCCGCTGGCCCAGATGGAAAATGGGTGTGGGTCTGCATCGCCGGTCCACTGTAGATTTCTGAGTTTGAGTGGCATGCTGCAGATGATCATGGGTTGCTCCCCAGACTTGAGTGCACCTTTGGTCCCAAGAATCCACAGCTGGAACATCACTTGACTCAGCCTCCCAAGGGAACAGAGGTGGTTGATAACCCAGGACACATTGAAACGGGGTGAGCCGGGTGGACGAACTGACGAGAGAGTTTTGGGCATACTCGGCCCAAGGGAGGTATGTGTTCTAGTTAGTTTGGTTCTGTGAACAATTGGCTCTGAGATATTTGCCGACTTCCTGATTCAGACGTTCTGTTTGACCGTTTGTTTGTGGGTGGTATCCAGAGGAGAATTGAGTTGGATTCCCAGTCGATCACAAAATGCTCGCCAAAATCTGGACATGAACTGGGTTGCTCTGTCAGAAGTAATCTCCTCTGTAATGCCAACATTTTGGAATATGTGATTGATTATAATATCTGCAAGTTGGGTGGCACTGGGTAGTCTGGACAATGGAACCAAATGGCACATCTTAGAGAATCTGTCAATAACTACTAGAATGGTAGTGCAAATTGTCTGACGGTGGCAAATCGGTAGTGAAATCCATGGATATATGAGACCACAGCCAATTATGGATAGGTAAAGGTTGAAGAAGTCCAGCTGGCAGGCTGAGAGGAGTTTTGGTTTGGGCACAGACAGGACAGGACAGAATAGAATATAATCATGGACATCATCAGCTAAGGAGGGCCACCAGAATTTCCTAGAAAATAACTCCACTGAACGAGTGATACCTGGATGATCAGAACAAAGGGAAGTATGTACCCATTGCATCAACTGGGGACGAACCACAGCAGGTACATACATCTTGTCCGGAGGAGTCTGAGGTGGTACCGGTTCATTCGCTTGAGCTTGTTGTATAGTATCCAATAATTCCCACCTCACTGGAGCCACTAGGCATGAAGCAGGAATGATTGTGTCGAGCTCTGTGGGCTTGGAGTCATTATATAAAAGCCTGGACAGGGCATCAGCCTTTGTATCGGCCTCTGAGCCTTTGCAGCACCCTAGAAACATGACCTGTGTGTTCAGACAGGCAAGAAGAGTAAATTAACAGGTCATCAATGTATATAATCAGGAACCGGTCAATCATGTTCCGAAAAACCTCATTCATGAAAGATTTGAACACAGAAGGTGCATTAGCAAGGCCATATGGCATAACCAAATATTCATAGTGCCCCCTAGTGGTGACGAAAGCAGTTTTCCATTCGTCTCCTTCCCTGATGCGAATGAGATTGTATGCACTCCTGAGGTCGAGTTTGGTAAAAATCTGGGCTTTACTGACATGTTCCAGTGTCTGTTGGTTAAGAGGCAAGGGATATGTGAATTTCACTGTGACATCATTCAAGGCACGATAATCAATACAAGGACGGAGTCCACCATTTTTTTTTCTCCACAAAGAAGAACCCTGATGCAACAGGAGAAGTGGATGGACGAATTATACTAAGTTTTAGGGCCTCATCAATGTAATCCTCCATAGCCTTAGATTCTGGGAGCGACAAGGGGTACACTCTGCTTTTAGGGAGGGAAGACCCCAGTAGTAGATCAATAGCGAACTCCCAGCTACGATGTGGAGGAAGAGTGGCCTGAGTTTTTGCGAAAACATCAGCATATTCAGAATACTCAGAGGGAATGGATACAGGGGACTTAACTTCAGGGATTTCCACTGAGGTTGAAAAAACGGGTAAACTAAGACAGTGTGATAAGCAGTAATTATTCCAGCTCAACAGCTCCCCCGTGCACCAGGAAATATGGGGGTCATGGAGACATAGCCAAGGATGGCCTAAAACTACCAAATCTCTGGGTGAATGAACAACAAAAAAAATGTATTATTTCCTTATGACACAGGCCCACCTGAAGTGTCAGTGGCACTGTTCTATGGGTAATAAATCCAGATCCAAGAAGTGCTCCATCCAATTATTTAACTCTAAGGCTCAACCGAACTGAGAGGAATTCCAAGACTAAAATTACCTGCCGCTCCGGAATAGACTAGGGCTGAAGTGGGATGGTAAATATCATCAATAGAAATAATTACAGTAAGTGTAACTTGCTTTTGAGTGATGTCTAAAATAACAGAAGTTCTGACCTGACTCATAGAGGAGGAATGCTTGGGGCGAACAGGGCATGAAACAATGTGATGGCCAGGTTGACCACAGTATAAACAAAGGTGCAATGTTAAACGTCTCTCTCGAGCTCGACCGGGTTGCATGGGTTCATACTGAGTGGGACCTTCCTGAGGTGGGGCTTGCAATTGACGAGAGCAAAGGGTTCGTTCTAAACCACTGGAAGGATGTCTAAAAGTGCGATCTCGCAACAGGTTATCAACAGAGATTAACAACTGGATATATTCCTCTAAACCCAATGATTCCCCTCGACAGGCTAGCTCCATTTGTAATGGAGAACTTAAACCACGGCGATACACAGTTAATAAAGCCGGTTCACTCCACCTGCTTCCCGTGGAGTGCGAAAATCAAAAGCATAGTCAGCAGCGGTATGCGACTATGCCATAAGGCGGCTACCTACATCATTCCCGGCTGCCGGGTGATCAAATACTGTGGCAATTTGGTCACAAAACCGATCATATGATGATAGAATAGGGCTATTTGCTGTCCACAGTGCAGTGGCCTACTGTCTAGCTCCGACAGTAAGCAGGGAGATCATAAAATTAACCCTCTCACTGTCCAATCGTAGATGGGGGTGATATTTCTGATAAAAACTACACTGCATAAGAAAGCCCCGGCAATTATCCAAAGATCCATCAAACCTCTCGGGCGGTACGAAACTATCAGCGCTCCGCAGTGTGTCGGAATCTCTATGGGTTCAGGGACAGGTACAGGTTGAATAGAAGCGGGGAGTTGAGCTGGATTTAACTGGCTAGACAAAGTACGTACCATTTGCAAAATCTTCTGGATCTGTTGTCCCTGGCTGTACAATGCCTGTTCATGCCTCCCAACAGTAGATCTTTGAGAAGCAAGCGCCGCACATATCCGTTCTAATGAGCCTTGAAGTGTCCATGATTATGATGGTTGGTTATTCTGTGACGAGAACAGGACGAGATGGATTCATATGCAGAAAAAGGTTTAATTACAGCATTCAAAACACAGAGGGCAAATCCAGATAAGCAAGGGTAAACAGAGTCCAAAGTCAGAGCCAAGAGATCAGTCCAATAAACAAACAGACGGAGCAGGACAGGGGCAAAAACAAACACGAGAGTGAACGTTAGAATTAACAACTAGATTTCTAAGGAGTTAGCAAAGCAGGATAACTACATGCAATAACCAACGAAGTAAAAGTGAACAGGCAGGGTATAAATAGAGTCCAAAACAGCGCAGGTGAAACTAATATTCAGGAGATTGAGAGCAAGTGTGGGAACTGCAAGAAGTGGGGTGGATTGTGGAACTGGATTCCATGACACACTGGTAGATTTTTTTTCACTTGTTTTGACTATAAAAACTTAAAATAAACATGTTAAACATACATTCTCTGAAAAACCCAAATATATTATGCAGTGTTGTTTCTAAAACAATATCAAATTAATCTTTTTTTAAGGATTTTTAGATATTTATACAGGAAAACAATACAAAAATGATTATCAAGAATGCGATTTTTTCCCTAATATCAAAGATCTTACTAGAAAAAAAGAAATTATGATTCAGCATGAATTTTCTTGATAATTAATATGATGGTGTCTGGTAACATGTGCATGTAAAATGGCTAGAAATAGCATTTTAGCTTAGCGTAAAGCTGACAATTTACACAAGGTTTATTTCCATTTCTTCTGCTCCAAACGTACTTCTCTGTCTGCTCGTATGAATGTATCACAATTTAATAAATATTAAATGAAACAATTATTATATTTTGTATTTTAAATTCGTAATCCCCTTACATGTATTCCGTTACTCCCCAACCCTGCAGATAGCACACATATGTCTCTGAGATGTCTGTTTAAGATCTTTTCATCTGGAAAGGATCACAATGAAATTAACGTCTGCTAAACATCTAAAAAAAATATCAGATTTACAAATATTCTGAATCATAAACATTTCAAATACATCTGCTGAATGTCTTATTGACATCCGAGACATAATGACATACGTCTTATAGATGTATTGCAGATGAGCAAACAAAGTGAAAAATGTCTTCCAGATGTAAAGACACACATCAGATAGACGTCTGCGTGATGTACAATATCTCATGACCGGCAGTAGCAGACATAGAGCTGAATGTTATCTAATTTATTAAATATGTATTTTAGAGCTTAAATTGGTCATCAAGAATGACTATTTATCAAAACAGACAATTTAAAATAATCTTTTCCCTGATAGCACTCGTACATCCCCCAGATATCTATTTGATGTGTGTGTTTACATCTGGGAGACATATATTTTGGTTGTTTGCTCATCTGTAATACATAAGACGTTTCTTATCGGATGTCAATCAGATATTCAGCAGATGTCTTTGAGACGTTTGTGATTTAGGATATTTGTTACTATGATCTTTGTTAGATGTTCAGGAGATGTTTTTTCAAATGTGACGCTTTCCAGATGTAAAAAGATCTAAAATAAACATCTGAGACATAGACTCAAGATGGCGCCGAGTATGGCTGCTGCGTTGCGAGCTCTGACACAACACAGCAGTTTATTGTTTGTTTTGTTTACAGTTTTTTGTTTTTTGTCTTGGATGTTGTCTACCTTATTGTATACGGCAGACAAACGCTTTTGGACATTGGTTCTGCAATTACACACTGAAAACCGGACTTCAAATTCCTCAATGCCGAACCGCTATCTGCCTTACAGAAACTTGGATGTCTGCAGAGATTCCAGACTCAGCCATCGAACCCACAGGGTTCTCCGTGCACCGAGTGGACAGAGCGAAAGACCTCTCAGGTAAAGCAGAGGTGGTGGTGTATGTTTTCAACAAATCAACAAATCATGGTGTGATCAGAGGAACGTACATTTCATCAAGTCTTTCTGCTCTCCTGATCTGGAATATCTCATGCTTCGGTGTCGACCATTCTGGCTACCGAGGGAATTCACAGCAGTCATTATCACAGCTGTGTACATCCCCCCACAAGCCGACACAGACCGGGCACTCAAGGAACTCTTTGGGAGTATGGCCCTGTTCCAAACGGGACACTCCGGACTTGTGGACTTCCTCAGAGTCCACACTTCGGTGACGTCATGTAGTGCAGACTTATAGGGCCCCTCGCGCAAGTCCACAAGGGCGCATTGAGAAGTATTTTTGGGACAGACTCGATCGTGAAGCGTGGTTATTGTTGGACAGGAGCTGCAGGTTCGGTTCGGGGAAATATGCTGCCCATTGTTGTCGTTTTTACTATTGTGTTTGCGAGATGGCTTGCCATGCAGAGAAATCACATTTATACGCTCCGACGTCATAGAAGACAAGATTATTTTTCATGCATACAAATGCTGATGTTATGCACGGAGGAAAGGGTAAGCAAGTAAATGTTATTGACTTTGTAGATAAACATAACTTGTCAAAATTCGTTAATGCATTAAGTCATTATTATTTGATTTACTGTTTAATTTTCTTTATATACACATATATACATATACATATATATATGTATTTTATATTTTTTATGTGTACCTTGTTTTTTTTATGTCGTTTTTAATTTACAGGTTTAAATATCCATACTTCACTTACATATGACTCAGTAAAGCCCTGCCATTCGGTTCTATATAATGAATCGTTATGCGATCAGCCTATTATTCAGCGCGCTATTACTATGTTTGAGACATCAACCACTGGTCGATGACCATAATGTTTGTATAAACTGTAGGTAACAACTGGTAAAATGTACACGGTCATAAAAACCATAATGATACTTACACTTAAATATTTTCTTCTCAGCCATGTTATCAATTGTCTGTGTCCGTGAGCAGGGGCGAAAATTTCATCAAAATGTTGGGGGGGACAATAAACATAACAATTCTCAAGAGCAATTTTTGAAGGGGACACCAAGGTTTTTTTTGTTGTTGCCCCGTTTGCATTTGTATCATTTTATTTAATAAACAATTATTTTAAGAATATATCATTCTATTATTTACAATACACATATTTTAATGATATTTTAGGGGGGGACAACCCTCAGATAGGGGGGGTCCTGACCCCCCCGACCCCCCCGCGATTTCCGCCTATGTCCGTGAGCGAAAGCGCTCTTCACACCAGTTGTCTGATTGGCCTTTCGCAAGGACTCCTGGGTACTTGAAGTGCGTGAAGCCTGGATCTATGCAGGCTTCGCGGAAGACCGCTTCAAGGGTACAAAGGGGGCGCTGCTGAGCACACTTCAGAGCGTTAAAATGCTAAATGGGACGGCCTACGGACTCGTAGACTCAGTGAGCACGCGCAATTTAAGTCCACGAGACCGAAAGTCCGCATGAAGTGCGCCATTTGGGACAGGGCCTATAAGTGAGCAGGAAACCGCTCACCCTGAGGCCGCGTTCATTGTTACCGGGGACTTTAACTAAGCCAATTTGAAAACAATCGCACCAAAATACCACCAACACATCAACTTCAACACACGAGGGGACCGGGTTTTAGATCATTGCTATTCTCCTTTCCCGGGATGGCTACAAATCCCTCCCCCGCCCACGATTTGGCAAATCAGACCACTCTTCCATTCTGCTTCTGCCCGCTTACAGGCAGAAACTGAAACAGGAAGCACCCACCCTCAGAACGATCCAGTGCTGGTCGGATCACGTGGACTGGGAGATGTTCAAGTCTAACTCCGATGACAACATCGAGGTTTACGCTGATAGCGCAACGTGTTTCATCAGGAAGTGCGTAGAGGACATTGTTCCGACCAAAACAATACGGATCGACCCCAACCAGAAACTATGGGTTAACGGCGATGTTCGCACTGCACTTAATGCGAGGACCTCCACTTTTAATTCCGGGAATGAAGAGGAGCATAAACAAGCCAGTTATGCACCTGTATTAGTACAGGCACAAAAGTTGAAGGACAGTTCAACACCACCGACTCTAGAAGTATGTAGCAGGGAATTAACATCATCACAGACTACAAAGTTATAAAAACTCCACCATGAATACCGCTGCCTCTCTCCCGGATGAGCTTAATACATTTTATGCTCGTTTCAAGGAAAATATCTCCGCCCTCGCAGAGAGAGCACTCATGGCTGACGCTACTGTAACACCTCCTCTGTGGCAAAGATATTACTCTGAGGGGGTTCAACAGATTTTGGACATGTACTGATAAATAAATCTCTTCAGAAAACAAATTATATTTTTAAACCTATTTTAATTTTCCCAACCAGTGCTTAATACATGTGCCAAACAGATAATAAATAAACTCTCAAAAGTCTTTGTCTCTTCAATGAGTCAAGGAGATGAAATAAACTTATCGTTTGAATGTCCTGTCTTTTGATAAGTTGAAGATGCAATGAGTTTCAATTCCACCAAGCTATTTGAGTGCGATGCAATGATTGTAATCCTATAGTCCACAATGTGAGAAAAGATCACAGTCAACGGTGTTCAGTGAAATGTTGTCCTCAGTGCCATGTTGCTGGCCATGTGCAAGGCCATGTGCTGTATGCTTGATGCCAGCGTGGATTGCACTTGGATTCACTGTCTCCAGTATCCCATCAATGCTCACAAACGAACATGTGTAAACTAAAATCCTTTCTAGAAAGAAAGTAAATAGCTAACATCAATGATCTTGTGAAACAAATACAACATCAAGTATATAAATCAATTCATACTCACAGTTGAGCAGAAACTCAAAGAGTTCTCAACAAAGGACTTTAGAGGAGCAAGAAGGTAGCATGAGTTCAACCATTTGATTTCCCTCTACCAAACGAACTAACTTACTCTATGGTAGGTGAGTTTATATATCCTGTCACCTCCAGGCAATAGCGCCCTCCAGCAGCTCCTGTTGTTACTACACTCAATTCCAATACATAACATCAAGGCATCAACAACAGTAAATTGGCTAAATATGCAATAATACATAAAGTAACATTTATTTCTGTTACACTACAGAGGTTGGTTCACTCTCCGTCTCTGTTGCGGATGTAACCCAATCCTTCTGCTGGGTCAAGCCGTGGTCCAGACTGTATTACGGGCCACGTCATCAGAGCATGAGGGAGCCAACTGGCTGGTGTTTTTATGGACATTTTCAACCTTCAACCTTCAAAACGTCAACCATTGTGCCTGTACAAAAGCCATCAAAAATCACTTGTTTAAATGACTGGCGCCCTGTTGCTCTGACCCCCATCATCAGCAAATGCTTTGAGAGGCTAATCAGAGATTACATCTGCTCTGTGCTGCTCACCTCTCTGGACCCATTGCAGTTTGCCTACCGCTACAACCGCTCCACTGATGATGCCATTGCATCTACAATACACACTGCTCTCTCCCATCTGGAAAAAAGGAACACATATGTGAGAATGCTGTTTGTAGACTACAGCTCAGCATTCAACACCATAGTGCCCTCCAAGCTTGATGAGAAACTCCGGGCTCTGGGCTTAAACAGCTCGCTGTGCAGCTGGATCCTGGACTTCCTGTCAGGCAGACATCAGGTGGTTAGAATGGGCAGCAACATCTCCTCATCACTGACCCTCAACACTGGAGCCCTGTAGGGCTGTGTTCTCAGCCGACTCCTGTATTCACTATACACACATGACTGTGTGGCAACACATAGCTCCAATGCCATCATTAAGTTTGCTGATGATACGACGGTGGTAGGTCTGATAACTGACAATGACAGCCTACTGAGAGGAGGTGCATACTCTGACATGCTGGTGTCAGGAGCACAACCTCTCCCTACCTAGGAGCTTGTAGTGGACTTCAGGAGGAAAGACTCGCACCGGTGGAGAGAGTCAGCTGCTTCAAATTCGTCGGTGTCCACATCACTGAGGAACTCACATGGTCCGTCCACACTGAGACCGTGGTGAAGAAGGCTCACCAGCGCCTCTTCTTCCTGAGACGGCTGAGGAAGTTTGGAATGAACCAGCACATCCTCACACAGTTCTACACCAGCACTGTAGAGAGCATCCTGACTGGCTGCATCACCGCCTGGTACGGCAATAGCACCGCGCACAACTGCAAAGACCTGCAAAGGGTGGTGCGAACTGCCAGACACATCATCGGAGGTGAACCTTCCTCCTTCCAGGACATCTATAACAGGCGGTGTGTGAAAAAAGCTCGGAGGATCATCAGAGACTCCAGCCACCCGAGTCATGGTCTGTTCTCACTGCTGCCATCAGGCAGGCAGTATCGCAGCATCAGAACCCGCACCAGCCGACTACATGACAGCTTCAATCCCAAGCAATCAGACTGTTGAACACTCGATCTCTCATGATCAATAATCAGCACTGCACTTTATTAATCTAATATCTCACACTGGACTGTCAAATATATTCTCCACAATACAACTACTGTACACATGTTTTATTGTATGTGTATTCTATATTGTGTGTATTGTTTACTGTACATTGTATATAATTATTGTGTTGTGTAAGTATGTGTACATTTGATATGCAAATTGTTTTGTGTAAGTATGTTGTTTATTGTAATTGGTATATGTCTCGTCACTGTCATGACTGATATGTTGCTCGGAACTGCACACAAGACTTTCACCTACTGTTGCACTTGTGTACATGGTAGTGTGACAATAAAGTGATTTGATTTGAGACGTACGTGTGTTATCTGGTTGACGAGGGAGGATCCCTTCTAGACAAGACCGTCAGAAACACTTCAGAAACGAAGGGTCAGTTCTCTAATTTTGATTGGCTGTTGTGTTGCTAGGCTAAATAAAATAAATATAAAATGCAGCCAAAATGTTAACAATGGAATTTTTTTTCCATCTGAAGCATGAAGCTACAGAAACAGGAAAGGTACTGCACATGTCTCTCTGAAATAGAGAAATACGTACAAGTGACATTATTAACAGTATTAAACCACCATTATTAATCAAACTAAATATCTTACAACTCTCTCCAGCCTCCCTTTCTTCACCCAAAATGAAATTATGTAATTATTTACTCACCCTCATGGCAATCCAAACTTCTGTTCTTTTCTCCATGTAACACATCCTCCTCTTTTCCATTCTGTGATGTGGTTCATAGTGACCACAGATGTCGAGCTCCAAACCGGGTAAAACACTACATTCTCTTGTAGTTGTTGCCCATTCTCAAATAAGCTTTCATACTTGTTCTTCATGCTGGTTTTGTGTTGGTCTTTAAAACTCTGTAGAACATTAAAATCCACATTTTACAGAAGAAGTGAGAGAAATAAAGAACGTGACCAAACATCTTTGTTTTGTATGTTTTTATTTCATTTTGATTCATTATTTGTCATTTAATTTTATGTAATTGTTATGTGTTAGAAGACAACAGATACTCAAATTACTTTCAAATCCTGTTAGTCTTAACAAACTCCTCTTTGCATTGTCTGTTCCCCCCAAATTAAAAGCACCACGTCAAATGTATATAGTTCTTCATGGTACATGCACAACTGTGCAGTAAAGACTAAGACTAACTTAATTATTCAGACCTCAGAAAATCATATTAAATGCACATAGACAACTTTTTTTGTATTTCAAAACATGACTATTTCTTTAATGCCTTGTTAAACAGTTACATGTGCTATTGTACATTACAATAAGGTGGGACATCAAATGCAATGCAAAACATAAATGTATAAGGCTACATATATATAAAAATGCACATTATGACATTTAAACGTAACATTTCAAAACTTCACAGACATGAAATTATGATGAAACAATTTGTTTATCATGACTAAATGATACATATATTACTAAAACAATTCAATAACTTACCATGAAATACATTGCTCATAAAATCTGTAGCGTCTGTAACTGTTGATACGTCTGTGTGTTTTACTGTCAGCTCAATTCTATTGTTCTGTTCTTCCTGTTTCTTCAAAGTCCCACAAAGCAAAAATAAGAAGTGAGGGTGAACAAATGGGGAAAATGCACTTTTTAAGGGGAAGCTGAAAGTGAAAGATCTTTGACAAACTTTGTATTAAGAAATAACCTGCTAACATGTTTAATTTATGCAAATTCACCCAGTCATTTTCATTTCTGATACGTTTTATTAATAAGAGCTTTGTTTAGTTTTACATATTGTTTGCAGAAGCACAGATCTAGAACCATTATTGCACATTCACAAAATAAAACTAAAAGAACAGAAATGATTAAATGATCAGGAATAGTAATAATAACATAAAGTCATCCCCCAACACTTATTATTGTATTTTGGTCCTTGATGACACATTGTTCACTGATAATGACCAGCAACATCTGCACATAAATATTATCCATACTTTAATCCAAATGATTTAACTGGTGACTTCTAGAACATGAAGTAAAACAGTAAACTTTTTTTTTAGCAATAATGACAGATAGTGCATACTTTAAAAAACTGAACTCAAATGTCCCATAAAAGAGTGGTTAAGAGGTGTCGTTCACTGAAATGTGTGTCCATGTGATGTCATATTCACCTGTAGATGAAGACATTCTCCTCCCGTTTGCAGGTCTGATGTTCTGACCTCTTTAAAAATAACAATGCACATTCATATCATGATTATACAGTTTTAACAATGCAAGAGATTCTGCTACATTTAATGTCATCATCACATACAGAAATATCATAAGACTTCTAGTTGCTTAAAATTGACCAGAAAACAACAAACTTAGGAAGAATCGTCTAAAAGACATTTAAAACGATCAATAGTAGTTGATTTTGAGATCACATGTCGTTCATGTGCGGGGTTACCTAACATAGGCCTATATTATAGCTTACCAAAAACAAAAGACAGACAATGGGGGAATAATGATTGATATAATGCCATGGCAGTCTCCGGAAGCGATTGAACAGAAAACACATGTACAAATAGCGGAAAAGATTTGGACTCGACATGTTTCAGACAAAAACACCTCAAGCGTCCTTCATTAAATCTTTGTTTGTGTTCTGTAGAAGAAAGAAAGTCATACACATTAGAGACGGCATGAGGGTGAGTAAATAATGAGAATCTGACTTGACTAAATGCTTTAATTAAAGGAAAAGTTCACTCAAATATGTTAAGTCAAATTGTTTACTCATCCTTGTGCTGTTTCAAACTTCATGTCTTTCCTTCTTCCACGGAACAGAGATGAAGATGTTTTTGATGGAGATATGATGTGAATATATCCATATAATGCAAGTCAATGGGGTCTAAACTTTTAAGCTAAAAAAAGGACATAAAGGCATCATAAAGGTAATCCGTCCAACTCCAGTGGTTTAATCCATGTCTTCTGAAGAGATACGATTGGTTTTAGGGGAGAAACAGTCTAAAATGTACCTCCTTTTTCACTATAAATCTTGACTTCTGATCATGTTTTGAAGTCAATTGCCCTTACTCGCGTTAAACACATGTGTTGAGTGTTATACACGCCCTGATTATAAAAATAATCTGTTTAATTTAGATCTAATGTTTTGTTTATTCACAAATAAAGAGATGCAACACAAGGTACTTTAAAGAATACTATTTAACCACAGTACATGTAATGTCAGGTCATGGTAATACTTTTTTTGTATACTGTTTTGATCTTCTGGGTGTAAATCTACCTGCAGTACAACACACAGTCATCCACACGCTGCACATGCAACTGTAGAATCTACACTTGCACTAGACTCTATAAACAGGAATGTGCCCGTGCCAATCAGAAGACTTTCATGTGCTTTCTGCCTGTCAATCATTTTGCAGGTTCTCAGTGTTGTACTGTAGTAAGATTGAAGCGGTTCATTCAGGATTAAAGTCATATTCAGATTCATAACTGTTGCCAGCTGAGGGCACTATTTTGCTACTGTTGTGTTTTTCCATGTTCAGTGACGGTCTCAAAGATGTCTTTGGAGGGCGGTATTTTGGAAAGAGGGGGCGTGTCTAATTCAACTGCTCAGTCTTGTGGAAGATCCATAATGGCTAAAACCACTTTCAACACCTTTAAATTCTGCAATACAGAGAATGAATGGATGTAGGGACAACAGCACATTTTTCAGTATTGGCTTACTGTGGTTAAGGATCCTTTTTTTGTCTGCTGAACCTCAATTTGTTGTCGCTTCAGTCAATGTATCGTTGAGCTCACAAGACGTTAAGTTTTGAACCCAGGTTCAGTTTATTGAGACAAAGGAGCAAAAGAAGAAATCCAATAACAAAGCCTTGCCAGAAGACCTCGACAAACTAGAAACTGACTGGATCAGAAGATAACATGAACAATAATTTGACCTGATCATAAACATGAAACGACTTACAAACTAGAACTTTACTTGATAATAAACAAGCCGTGAACAACTTCTGACAGACTTATAAAATCAGCCATGGAATAAACGTTCATCTTTCATCAATGCTAACAATCCTAAGTCACATTTACCACAACCAATGACTAAAAACATTAATGAACAATATCCAATCACAAGACAGCACTAATAACACAATTGAAAAGCACCAGGAAGAGGAAACATGAACAGTGACATCACAAGAGAAAGATACAAAATAAAAAACAAGAAATAAAAACACACTATATAAAAATAACTATACATAATATATAAATAACTATTATATATTTGAACAATCATGAATTGGAATATCAGCCAAGACATAGAATGACTTACTTTTTTAAACATTACACAGAAAAATTGTAATTTGTATGTAAAAATACAGAGAAGTTGCAGAATAATATTGGACCTGTGGGAACTTTCTAGCTCAGGCTCAAAAATGTCTCTGTGGACTGTATATATGTGTATGACTAAGAGACAAATAGCTTTTATCTATATACTTATAGATCAATAATTCATATATACATGTAAAATACCAATCTATTTTGTGGTGTGTTTGTGAAAGCAATTGCGTTAAACGGAGAGATAGAGTTCCTATCTTTCAAGATGTGTGTCAGGTTATTTAATCTAACAGAGACAATGAGCAGTTAGAATAAAAAATCCCAAATCCAGCATAGAGGGGTTCAGTGAATTTGGAGTGGAATGTGTGTAAGTGTGTGAGTGTGTGTGTGTCAGAGATGCTGTAAAAGGACAGAGTACCGGCCAACCAGTCCAGATACACTCCTTTCCTGTTAGATTGTGGTTTAGGCACAGGTATGTCAATGCTGTTTTTATTGAACCAGGAAGTGAATCTGCCATCAATACAGCTCAGACACCAGGACTTTTCATTGAGTCCAAAATCACAGTCATCACTTCTTCCTTTCCTTCTGATTCCTTTATATGACACTGCTATATCAGCCCATCCACTCCATTCAGCCTCCCAGTAACAGCGTCCAGTCAGACTCTCTCTACACAGAACCTGCTCATAGTGCTCAAATCTGTCTGGATGATCGGGATAAGGCTCATCCTCTTTCTTGTGTGTTGCCTTTCTGTTCCCCTCAGACAGAATGAGATGATAGTTTGCCGTGTTTGGATCCATTGTGAGATTGCAGAAATCTGAACACAAGAGAGATTAGAACTAGATTAAGAAGAGTTTCACAGCTGTGTTAAATGTATGTTTTGAAAAGGAGAGAAAAAACCCTACATTTTCGAAGGCCTGGTGTGATCCTGAACTGTTCTCCATGGTCCAAACTAGACAAATATTTACACAACAGAGATAGAAAATCCTTGATTATTTAAGAACATTTCAGAGAAAACAGCAGAATATCATATCATATTGACTGACAATTAAATTTTTAAGTTAATCTCATCTAAATCACATGAATTTTTAATCAAATTAATCACATATTCTGTATATATACTTAATAGACCCCCAAATAAGGAATTTACTCTTCCCCCTCTGGCGGATGTACCTGCCCCCTCAAGTGCGGGCGTAGTGCCTGGCCGGCCTGCTGGCATTGCAGGAATCCAGAACACTTCTGGGATCAGTGTTCTGTGATGGAGTTGGGAACTGTATTCTTGATCCCCGACACTCCACAGGCAGCGCCCGATCGGGCTGGAGGGTACAGGATACCGGTAAGAGTCAAGGGGAGTACACACCAAGCCTTGGTGGACACGGGTTGTAATCTGAACACTATCCACCAATGCTTGGTTCAACATGCGGCTTTGGGCACAACTAAAAGGGTGAAGGTGAAATGTGTACATGGGGATTGTTACGACCCCTTATTTTGGTCTAGGGTTAGAAGAGTGATGGTGCTGACAAGAGACAACGCTAAACGAAGTAATGCCAAGACAAAAGGGTGATTTATTATACATAAGTGTATGATGATAAAGATGAACAATAAGCAAATAGATATATATATAAATATGTACAATTGGAATAAATATATTCCAAGTAATTAGCCCAAGAGAAACGGGACCCAAGTAACTCCAAAGAAAAGAAAAAGAACAAAACAAACCACAGATCTAACTGAATGATTAATCCTCTAACCTAACATAAAAATAAACAGAGAAAACAAGTCTTCAGCGTCAAACGCCATAACTTACCTACAAAACTTACAGAGGATGGCCTTCACTTTCTTAACTGGGGTGTCTAACATCAAGTTACCTAAATGTTGCACGGTGTACTTCACGTGACATCTTACCTGACCACATTTCTCTTGGGAAGAGAACATGCCATTGTATCAAAAAGGTTAGCAAACAGGGAGTAGTAATACAACGTCCCCCCATGCAAAAATGGCAAACCCAAAGTGGTAGGGATTTAAGAATGTCACAGAACAAACAATCGTGATAAGCGCAACACAACAGATAAAACAAGACAGAGAAGCCAAGAGAGATCTGCTCGCGTTCAATTTGAGAGGCCTTTTAAATGCTGACTGGAACACTTGATTGGCAGCGGAGGAGTTGACGTCATACCACTTAATGAAGATTGACATCTTCTGGAACCAATAGGAATTCAGAGAGGTAATGAACCTAAGAAACTGATTTCACTGGAGTGAGAGAGAGAGAGAGAGAGAGAGAGAGAAAAAACACAGGCACACCCACAGGAACGTAACAGGGATATTCACAATTATCCAGTGGAGAGCCTCGTTATTAAATTTCTGGGAAAAAAGCATAGAGTGGAGGCCACGGTTAGTACCTGCCTCACCCAGCTGCTGATCCTGGGAACGAATTGGCAGGAATTCAAAAATGTGTTGTAGGGAATGTGTGCGGATGGGTCCTGCACAAAAGCTGCGAGATGTGAAATGTGCAATGCTTTGACAGGGGAGGCAGAGCCGAGGACATCTTCATAAGCTGCGGCTCCTACCATCCTCAGGGGGTTTCCCGAAGGGGATGTCCCTCTGGGGTAGTCGAGATATGAAGACACTGAACCGACTAATAGACTTTTTTATTGGCCGGTCATTCGAAGAGATGTTCGCATATGGTGTGTGGCATGCTGCAAATGTCAGCTGGTGAATCCACCGGCCACCCCAAAAGTGCCATTGCGCCCCCACTGATCGAGGTCCCCTTTTAGAGAATTGGCATGAACCTCGTTGGGCCATTAGAGTGGTCAACATGTGGACAACTCTTTGTATTGCTCCTGGTGGATTATGCAACGCGATATCCAGAAGCAGTGCCTCTATGCAACATCTCAGCATGCAGTGTTGCGAAGGCATTCTTCAAAATAATCTCCCAGGTGGGAATTCCAAAAGAAATCCTCACTGATCAAGGCACAACATTTATGTCACGGACACTCCACAAGCTTTATGAATTGTTGGGTATTAAGTAGATTCGCACCAGTGTTTACCATCCACAAACAGATGGCCTGGTGGAGCGATATAACAAAATCCTTAAAATTATGATTCATAAGTATGTGCACGAGTAAGCTAGAAATTGGGACAAATGGCTCGATCCCCTGTTATTCACAGTAGGAGAGGTCCGGAAAGCCTCCCCTGGGTTTTCCCTATTCGAGCTACCAAATAGGCTGCCCCCGCGCAGTGAGCTTGACGTCATACGTGAATCTTGGGAGGAGGGACCTTCAACAGTAAGAATGAAATTCGATCTTAGAGCAAAACTCCACACTTTGTGGCAACTAACACAAGAGAATTTTCTCCAAGCTCTGGAATGTCAAAGCCGACTGTACAACAGGGGATCTCGGCAGTGGGAATTTGCACCAGGAGACAAAGTGCTCATATTACGCCCCACATCGGGCTCCAAATTACTCGCCAAGTGGCAAGGACCATTTGAGATCACACGACAAGTGAGGGATCTCGATTATGAGGTGAAATGAAATGATAGAGGGGCGCACGTCAAATATACCACCTCAGGGAGGTGATCCCTGTGGCATTGGTATGGTAGTTCCGGAGAGGGCAGAGCTCAGGCCAGAGGTGAATACAAAACCCAGTCATATCACAACCTCTCATCGTGTCAAGTCGCAGAGTTTGCCAAGTTGCAACAAGAGTTGCAGACGTGTTTTCTCATCTGCCGGGTTATACAAACCTCATCCAGTAGCACAATGAGACTGAGCCAGGGATGGTGGTATGTAGCCATCCCTACTGATTGCCCGAGCACAAAGAATTGGAAGAATTGGATGCAACTCTCGATATGGGGGTAACAGAGGAATCCCACAGCGATTGGTCCAGCCTGGTTGTTCTAGTTCCTAAGAGTGACGGGTCTGTACATTTCAGTGTGGATTATAAAAAAAGTAAACGCGGTGTCTAAATTTGTTGCCTACCCAATGCCTCGTGTTGATGAGTTGCTCGATTGGTTGGGCACAGCTCGATTTTATTCGACATTGGATTTGACAAAGGGTTATTGGCAGATTCCCTTGACACAAATTTCCTGTCAAAAAATGGCCTTCTCCACACTGTTTGTATTACACCAATTTGTGATGCTTCCGTTCAGTTTTTTTTGACATCATAATTTACAGCAATGTTTGGCAGCTGCACATGCAGCATCTGAGGGTGGTTCTGAGGTCGCTGCAATGGGTGGGACTCACAGCAATCCCCAAGAAGTGCACATTTGGATGGGTGGAGGTATGGTATCTGGGGTTCTGAGGTCCAAGACCAAAAAGGGGGTGAGACAGTTCCTGAGGCTGGCTATTATAGGAGGTTTGTGGTTCATAGCCTAGCACCTTCCTATCTTCTTGATCTTCTTCATATACACTCACCTAAAGGATTATTAGGAACACCATACTAATACTGTGTTTGACCCCCTTTCGCCTTCAGAACTGCCTTAATTCTACGTGGCATTGATTCAACAAGGTGCTGAAAGCATTCTTTAGAAATGTTGGCCCATATTAATAGGATAGCATCTTGCAGTTGATGGAGATTTGTTGGATGCACATCCAGGGCACGAAGCTCCCGTTCCACCACATCCCAAAGATGCTCTATTGGGTTGAGATCTGGTGACTGTGGGGGCCATTTTAGTACAGTGAACTCATTGTCATGTTCAAGAAACCAATTTGAAATGATTCGAGCTTTGTGACATGGTGCATTATCCTGCTGGAAGTAGCCATCAGAGGATGGGTACATGGTGGCCATAAAGGGATGGACATGGTCAGAAACAATGCTCAGGTAGGCTGTGGCATTTAAACGATGCCCAATTGGCACTAAGGGGCCTAAAGTGTGCCAAGAAAACATCCCCACACATTACACCACCACCACCAGCCTGCACAGTGGTAACAAGGCATGATGGATCCATGTTCTCATTCTGTTTACGCCAAATTCTGACTCTACCATCTGAATGTCTCAACAGAAATCGAGACTCATCAGACCAGGCAACATTTTTCCAGTCTTCAACTGTCCAATTTTGGTGAGCTCTTGCAAATTGTAGCCTCTTTTTCCTATTTGTAGTGGAGATGAGTGGTACCCGGTGGGGTCTTCTGCTGTTGTAGCCCATACGCCTCAAGGTTGTGCGTGTTGTGGCTTCACAAATGCTTTGCTGCATACCTCGGTTGTAACGAGTGGTTATTTCAGGCAAAGTTGCTCTTCTATCAGCTTGAATCAGTTGGCCCATTCTCCTCTGACCTCTAGCATCAACAAGGCATTTTCGCCCACAGGACTGCCGCATACTGGATGTTTATCCCTTTTCACACCATTCTTTGTAAACCCTAGAAATGGTTAAAAAATCCCAGTAACTGAGCAGATTGTGAAATACTCAGACCGGCCCGTCTGGCACCAACAACCATGCCATGCTCAAAATTGCTTAAATCACCTTTCTTTCCCATTCTGACATTCAGTTTGGAGTTCAGGAGATTGTCTTGACCAGGACCACACCCCTAAATGCATTGAAGCAACTGTCATGTGATTGGTTGATTAGATAATTGCATTAATGAGAAATTTAACAGGTGTTCCTAATAATCCTTTAGGTGAGTGTATATTTTCCTACCCACACTCTTAGATCCTGTTCCTCTCTCTCTTTTGTGATACCTTTGGTTTGTCTGACTTATATGGGGTCCAGATCCTTTAGCAGTGCTGCTCCACGACTCTGAAACTTTTTACCGCCAGATAGCCATAATTGTGATTGTCTTTCCACTTTCAGTTCCCTCCTCAAAACCCACCTTTTTAAATTAGCTTACTACAAATAACTTATTTTTGAAGGTATTTATTCCTATGATAATGCACATTTTTTATATGTGATTTTAGATTTAGATTTATCTTTTATGCTCTCTTATTGTAAACTTGATTATATCTGTAAGGTGTCCTTGAGAGTCTTGAAAGGCACATATAAATAAAATGTATTATAATTAATATTATTATTAGCCAAACTCTCACTGTACAAAACCTGGCATATTTAAAGCATTCATTCATGCCAATAGGGAAGCCCATCCATTTCCGTCACGGGGGAAGTTCAATGTTAAAATTGTGATTTTGCTTGTTTTCTTGTAAATTTATAACATGTTTATTTGTTATGTATATTATGTATCAAAGCATTGATATTTATAATTTTTAGTATTTTCTATATATTGTCTTTAATTTTCTTTCCTATTTTTCTTTCCTTCATTATGGTTTATTCGAAAGGAGCCACAAGCATTATAACAGGGTTCCTTATAGCCATTGGTTAAGAGAGAATTGGAGATTATTGTTGTCCCTGTATGTGGAATTTAATTGTTGAAATTTGGCATAGCCAAAAACAACATTTGATGTAAATTTTGTATATTTTTTTTAACTTTTCATAAATACTTGCATTTTCACCTTTTTCAATGTAAATACATGTTAGCACTATTTTTCCCCTGGTTAAGAATTTGTTGGCACTTTGGAAAATAACCACTTGTGGACTATACAACTTCCCATCAGTCATTTTTTCTCAAGCTGCTAGTGCATTCTAACAGTTTCCCGATAACGATGTATCTAAGCTTTGTGAGGTTACTAACATTCATTGCACTTAACATGTTACATTATTCTATTTTGCATTTATTTAATAGCTTTTAAATTATTGATCTATATAAAAATATAAAATGTAAAAAACTATCCTGATTTTTAAGTCACATTGTATGCTGCATAAAGTGTTAGCATCACATGTGAAATATACACCAACATACTTGAGTTTCTCCAGTGTACAGTTTGGATCGTTGAGTCTATCTGTGAGTAGTTTGACTCCTGATTCTCCTGGGTGATTGTAGCTCAGATCCAGCTCTTTCAGGTGTGAAGGTTTTGAACTAAGAGCTGAAGCCAGATGAAAACAGCCTTTCTCTGTCACCATACAGCCCAACAATCTGCAAATAAATGTATATACATTTTGACACTGGGACCTCTGTTGCATTCAAATGATAAATGTAAGCCATGGAACCTTTCATCTGTTAATTTGTATTTGTAACATATAAAAGGACATTACACTTTATAATTGTATTACAATTGACTGGTGTTAGTGCACAGGTTCAGTGAGCTTAGTTAGCTTATACAATGGTAAAATTAAGCACATTTAATTGTTTGTTACCTGTACCTTCAAGATGGACCTACCCAGTAGTAAAATACGAGGAAATGAAAATAATTGATTGGGTTATCAGGGGCGAAGTGGCACTGACACTTCAAATCAAATTTAAAATGCAAAACTTTGACAAATAACAGTTTGATAATGTCTAAATATATAATCAAATGCCTATATTGCGATAAAATAGAAAATTAGGATACAACAAGCCATCAGACTACATATTAGGTGGCTACAGCCATCTACTGGCTGTTGCTGGCATGACATGGTTTCAAGTCATTTATTTTTTGTTCACCATATTTAAGTCACACTCTCATATTTTCTATGTTTCAAATTAAAGAAGTGTAGGTCGGTAGTACTTTTAAATAGAAGAAAAAATGGTATCATAATAAAAAAAGGGTTACACATCCAAACCTTCCGGTCAAAAATGACAATGAATACCAAAGGAAGGTGCCATTTTTTAATCCCATAGGAGGGTTAATTGACAACTTGAGCACTAGTTAGGCAGAGCTTTACTGAAGAAATGAATGGCCAAACAAGACACACACATTGTCTCAATGCCTAAATGTACTTAAATGTGTTACTTTAGCAAGTGTGCATTGTTGTGACGATGCATCTTGCCAGTTGCAACCATAGTGACTTACTGATAATGCAAATATCTTGTGACTGTGGAAAAAACACCTTAAGTTGTTGGTGGGTGTTGATCTGTCATTCTGCTCACGAACCTTAGAATCTCTAATTTACAGTTTGGACTCTTCAGTGCATCGGATATGAGCTTCACTCCTGAATCCTGCAGGTCATTGTTACTCAGGTCCAGCTCTCTCAGGAGGGAATTTGATGATTGTAGAGCCGAGACCACAATTTCACAGTGCTGACCAGCGAGATTACACTCAGCAAGACTGAAACAGAGTAAACACAATTTTCTGTAAATAAATTGTTAATCTGATTCTGCAACCTTTATTGATATAAAATCAGCTTCAGTCTTGTGACAAATGGAACACTCACAGAGCTTTTCTGCAGTTGCTCACAGCTGGTATCAGTCTTCTTCTACCCTCATCTGATGTGTTGAATTTCTTCAGGTCCAGCTCATCCAGCACTTCCTCTGACATCTGAAGTATGTAGGCGATTGAAGAGCATTGAGCAGAAGAGAGTTTATTCTCTGAGAGTTTGTATGATTTTAGAAAGTCCTGAATTTCTCTGTACAGAGTCTGGTCGTTCATCTCCATCAGACAGAGGAACAGATTGATGGATTGTTCAGCTGAGAGTCCATGTCCATTTCTGATTTTGTCTTTGATATAAGTAATAGTTTCTTTGATGCTCTTAGATGATTTGTTTTCTGTGTGTGTCAGTAGATCCTGTAAGAGTCTCTGATTAGACTCTAGTGAGATGCCCAGCAGGAATCGCAGGAAAAGATCCAGGTGTCCATTTTCACTCTGAAGGGCTTTATCAACTGCGTACCTATGCAGAGTATGCACTACATCATAAAACTGCAATGTGTCAACATTTTTGATAACGTAATGGTAAAACAAATATAGAGCAGCCAGAAACTCCTGAAAGCTGAGATGTATGAAGCAGTAGACTTTCCTCTGATGAATCACAGATTCCTCCTTAAAGATCTCAGTGCAGATCCCAGAATACACTGAGGCCTCAGTGACGTCTATGCCGCTCTCTCTCAGGTCCTCCTCATAGAACATGACATTGCCCTTCATAAGTTGTTTGTACGCCAGTTCAGCTAGTTTCACGATGACTTCTCTGTTGGACTGCAGGAGTTTCTCTGGATCTCTCTTGTCATACTTCTGATTCCTCATATTGATCTGAATGAGCAGTAAGTGGATGTACATTTCAGTCAGAGTTTGAGGGATTTCTGCACTGTCATCTTGTTTCAGGATGTTTTGAAGCACAGTGGATGAGATCCAACAGAAAACTGGTATGTGGCACATGATGTGGAGGCTTCTTGCTCTTCTAATGTGTGAGATGATTCTGCTGGCTTGATGCTCATCACTGATTCTCTTCCTGAAATATTCCTCCTTCTGAGGGTCATTGAATCCCTGGATTTCTGTCACACGCTTGATGTATTTGGAGGGGATCTGATTGGCTGCTGCTGGTCTGGAGGTGATCCAGATGAAAGCAGAGGGAAGCAGATCTCCTTTGATGAGGTTTGACATCAACACACCCACTGATGAAGTCTCAGTCACATCAGAAACTTTCTCACTATCTGAAAATATCAGTGGAATTCTGCTTTCATCCAGACCGTCAAAGATGAACACAAGTTTACACTCATTATAAATCTTTGAGTCCAGATCATGAAGTTCAGGATGAAAGTCCAGCAGAAGTTTGAGAAGACTGTACTGCTCATCTTTAATCAAGTTCAGCTCTCGAAATGGAAGCACAAACATGAAGTCTACATCCTGATTGGCTTTTCCCTCGGCCCAGTCCAGAATGAACTTCTGCACAGAGACGGTTTTTCCAATTCCAGCGATGCCTTTAGTAAGAACAGTCTTTATTTGGTCTGTTCTCTTCTCCTCACATCCTGGTTCAGGTAAGGGTTTAAAGATGTCATTGCAGTAGATTTGAGTGCCTTGTAAGTGTTGAGTTCTGGCTGTTTTCTCCATGTGTAAAACCTCATGTTCTTCATTCACCCCTTCACTCTCTCCCTTTATGATGTAGAGCTGTGTGTAAATTCTGTTCAGGAGGGTTTGATTCTCTTGTAGTTTGATTCCCTCAAATAAGCTCTCATACTTGTTCTTCATGCTGGTTTTGTGTTGGTCTTTGACTCTCTGAACAACATCATATTCTGGTTGGTGAGAATCCTGCTGTAGGTCTCTAGTCTCCTCCAGCAGGTCTGGTTCTGTGTAGAAGTGTGCAGAACCAGCAGAACTGGATCCTATCATGACTTTGTGTGTGTGTGTGTGTGTGTGTGTGTGTGTGTGTGTGTGTGTAGAACAGGATGTGTTCTAGATCTCTTTCTGCACTGAGGACAGTCAAAGTCTCCTGATGGACTAGTCTGGTCCCAGTAACAGCTGATACACTGTCTGCAGAAACGTCTTTATGTCCACAGGTGATAGACGCTGGATCTCTCAGAACCTGCTCACAAGATCAGTTCATTCCTCACATCACTGAAGAGACACAGAGAGACAGCAGTTTTGATTAAAATTGCCTTAATTTTTAAGGTAAAATTTCAAATATAGCTTCTCCGCCCAGTTGACAGCAATATTATGCTTATCACTGTTCATTATAATGTTGATTATCTGTTCAATATAATGCATTACATCCTATACTCTGTGATCTTTACTGTTAAATTTAATTAAACGCTATACTGCACTAACGTCAGCCATTGTTGTCTACCAACCTCTCTGCAATGTTTATTAAAAATATCAAAATTATGAAAAATGGAAATCAGTGTTTCTTAAACTATGGGTCAAAGCCAGCCATACTTGTTGGGTTGCTACGTTCTTTAGTCTTTCAGCACTTTTCCACACTATCATTTAATAAAGAGGCATGCTTTCAGGTGCTGCGGTGATGCGGCCAATGAGTCCTTTTTCATGACACTGCGGTTACTGTGAATACCAGCACAAACAGAAAGATGAAAAATTCTTGGATTTATTTAAAGTATCAAAAAGAGCAAGGTGTGCCAACAATGCATTATGGGCAAGTTCAAAGTAATGAGATGTTCTTAATATAATGAAATCTCATGCCGCACCTGCAGATGCAAAAATTCAGTCAGAACAAAATAAAAAAATGTCTAGGTTACGTATGTAACCTCTGTTCGGAACGAGACGTTGTGTCGAAGAAGCGACACTAGGGGTCTCTCTTGAGCGCCGAATATACCTCTGATCTATGAAAAAAGGCCAATGAGAAGCTGGCAGACAGTATTTGCAACGCTTTTCTCTCTATATTTCTCGTCGTGGTGGGCCGCGATAGCAGCAACATACACCTTCAAGGTGGAAGGGGACAGCCTCCCCTCCAGCCTCTCCTGCAGAAATAAGAGCACAGACCTAACTGTGCACCTCTGTGGGTCTTCAGCCTGGGAAGAGCACCAATTTGCGAACAAGTGCCAATTCAGGGCCTGAAGTTGCCTGGTAGAGGGGGCTCTGGCTTGGTTGATCGTGTCTACGACGGCAGGTGGTAGACAAGTTAGATCTTCCACGTCCCATCCAGGGGCCAGACGTGGAGGTTCCAGAGGTCTGGGTGCCAATTCCAGAGTGTACCCCGTCCCTGAGAAAGAAGGTCTTTCCTCAGGGGAATTCACCAATGGAGGGGCTGTCGCGAGGAGTACGAGGTCCGAGAACCAGGCCCGGGTGGGCCAGTAGGGAGCCACTAGGGTGACTTGCTCCTCTTTCTCCCTGACCTTGCACAGCACCTGTGCAAGAAGGCTCACTGGGGGAAATGCATACTTGCGCAGCCCCAAGGGCCAGCTGTGGGCTAGTGCGTCTGCCCCGAGGGGAGCCTCTGTTCGGGCATACCAGAGCGGGCAGTGGGAGGTCTCTCGGGAGGCAAACAGGTCTACCTGGGCCTTGCCGAATCTCTCCACCGGGCAAGCGTTGTCGTGACAGCGCGTCCGCTACCACATTGTGGTTGCTGGATCCCCATGTGAGTGGTGAGGGACTTGAGTCGCTGCTGGCTCCAAAGGAGGAGATGACAGGCGAGTCGTGACCCGAGGCTCTGGTGCTGAGAGAAGACTCGAAGCACCTACCTTGCTCCACATATCTGGCAGGGGGTGGGTTAGTGACGGAAGAGGAGGTACGGTGGAGACTCGTCAGAACCAGCCGGCCAGGGAACAGTTGTGGGGCTGAGGGCAGAGGGTCTGCATCCAGCGTACCGGGACTGTTGAGGTGTGGCGGCAGAGTGCCAAGAGAACGGCATTTGCGGGTCAGGTGACCCAGAAAGAGGAAATTGCTTTATTATTGAAAAACGTGCAAAAAATACCTTTAACTGAAGGTTCTCTTCCCGGCCCTCCACTGGGGGATGGAGTGGTCTATTTACCAACTCCGGAGCAAACGTCTCGATCTCTAGGTCGTCCATCTCAGGAGCGCTTGGGAGCCTTCCGGGTCCTCGAAGGGGTCCGTGAGACGGGGGGCTTGCGCTTCCTGCAGGGTGCTTGACGCTGGGACTGAGAGCTGGGCCCACTCTTGGTTGAGGCGAAGGAGCATGTTTTTTTTTTTTTGGAAGCCACAGGAGGACGCTCTCGGCGAGCAGACGGGGCAAGGCCCATGATGGCAGGTTTGCGGCGGGGCAGGATGTGTGAAATGGCCTCCGTCTGCTTCTTCAATGCTGAGGACTGCTGGGTGGAGTCGTCAACAGTGCCGCCGAATGGACCTCCCGTATTTCGATCAGGTCCAGTCCATAGATTACGTTTCTGGACCACAAGGGTGGACATCGCCCATTTGAGTGCCGGCGCTTCTGACCTTCATGGCCCGGGGGGCGCGATCAGTCTTTGAGCGCAGTTCCTGCAGCACATAAAGAATAGGACTACCCAAGTGCAAGTTTTGAAGTGCCTTGGCCTGGTGTTGGTTACAGGGGGGCCATGGCATGCAGGGCAGAAGCGGTTTGGGACCGGTCCACTGTCGAGGGTAGTGAGAGCGTAGGAGCGAGGAAGCTGGTTTCGGGCAGTAAAAGGTTTTTACGGCTTACTCAACTCATCATGCACGTCCGAGAAGAAAGGAACCGGGGAGGGGGGGAACAAATTAAGTAGCCATGAGGGGGGTTGGTTCCGGTCCAGCCTTGCAGTAGCCCGGTGATAGCATAGCGAACCTCTGTGCATCAGGCTCAGACTGGGCGAGCAGACCCGAAGGTGGTGGCCCAGGTGAGTCATCAGCATCAGACGCCGCTGTAACGCTGTCCGATGCAGCTTCGATGTTGTCATCCAATTCCAGGAGCTCAAGGGACCTGCTGGCCGGCCGTGAAGTGGGCCACACTCATCCCGAGCTCGGACAGAAGCAAGCAAGCGTGCCGGGGAGATGGGTGGTTCGAGGGGATTTACCCGGCGAAACGGAGCCCGTCATTATCCCCAAATCGCCTTCATCGCCCACGGCGCCTCCCCCAATCCCGTAGGAAGGAGGCGAAGCGTGGGGGGCGGCTGAAGTGGCTTTCTCTCATGACAAAAGAAAGCCGCAACCGCAATGCTGCCACGGCTATGTTCTCGCACTGAGAACATGAACCATTGGAGAGAAATCACTCATCCCGAGCTCGGACGGAAGCAAGCAAGCATACCGGGGAGGCGGGTGGTTCGAGGGGATTTAGCCAGCGAAACGGAGCCCATCATTATCCCCAAATCGCCTTCATCGCCCGCGGCGCCTGCCCCAATCCCGTAGGAAGGAGGCGAGGCGCGGGGGGCGGCTGAAGTGGCTTTCTCTCATGGCAAAAGAAAGCCGTGACCGCAATGCTGCCATGGTTATGTTCTCGCACTGAGAACATGAAACATTCGTAAAACGCTGCTTGCGTGTGATCGCAGCCCAGGCACGCGAGGCAGCTTTTAAGACTGTCAGAGGTGTGGAGAAATCAACCGCATCCCGAAACTTCACAGAGGCGGAAAGACGTCTTTAAAAAGACACGTCCTGAAAGAGAAGGAGAAAGCCGCTGATATGCGCCGTAGATCAAACAGCAATCGCACTCAGAGGTGGGAGGAACAGTGTATGACTCACAGCATGCTACATACTTGACCATCGCCTCCGAAGAATATTTCTGAAATGAACTGGACGTATTTCCCCACCTTTATACCCGTATGTCCGGGGGCGGGGTATGCAAATACTGTCTGCCAACTTCTCATTGGCCTTTTTTCATAGATCAGAGGTATATTCGGCACTCAAGAGAGACCCCTAGTGTCGCTTCTTAGACACAACGTCGAAGTGAGCGACAGATGGTGAACAGTTTTCAAATGGATACATAATAGCAAATTCAGCATATTGCACAGTTTTGGAAGTGTAGGTACCAAGTAAACACAAAATGTCATATTTGGGTCCTGGGCCAAGAACGTTTAAGAACCCCTGATGTAAACGAAGGATAAAACCAAAAAATTATCAATTGGGAAAGTTCTGTATAAGTTCTAAGATGCTGATACACAATAACTTACATCCAATGTTCAAGGAAGGTTAGTTTATTGTTATAAAAAATAACCCTAAAAAGAACATTGCTAGAATGTTAGGAATTGGTTAAAAAAATAACCAAGCAGGGAACATAAGCTAACGTTAGGGGAACGTTCTGTGTTTACATGGTTGTTACCTAGTTACACTGGTAAACAGCTGCCATTTGTATTTACGTTGATGACGCAATCAGGCCGCGGTTCGGATCTAAATAGTATGATGTGAACAGACACCAATGGGAGCAGGAGGAAACAAACCCGGGTTTGGACCAGGCAATCGAATCAAGTATGAAAGCACCCTAAACCTACTGTCTTCCAAATATAGGACCTCCTGGAAGTGTTCGAAAAGTTCAAACACTGCACAGCAAATGGCTACATCGTCAACCGGTCACCACAGAATGTCTTTTTCTTGGTCAGAATGCTTTCAAAGAATAGATACATAACTATCAAAAACAGTACAAAAAACAGATGTTTTACCCTGAAAAAATATCCCGTTGGTAAATGTTGCTGTTAAAGCTTCCTTCCATGATAATGACAAACTGCCATGTATTTCTACTTTAGTTTTTTCTACATCCTCTGGTTTCCGCCTGGTTAGTGTAAATTTGAGGAAGTGTTTCTTGAAGCACTTGAGGAGACTGTCTGGCTGATTTAAGAGAAAAACATGCACGTTCATTTACTGTACACATGCAGTACTTTGCATTTCCTGTAGGAAGAACATCCCAAGATCAACATCATAGATGTACACATATCCCAGCAAAAAACATTTTCTGCTGGTTAGCAGGGCTGCAAACAGTGTAGTGAGGTTTTAAAAAAACATAGTAGAGATAATGTAATCAGGTAGGCTAATATAAATATCAACCACTGGGACATTACAAATGGAAGAATGTGGGTTTCCCTTCTTGCCATTTGTTAATTGCATGTAGAACAAAAATAAGATGGGACCCAGAACTGACCCCTGAGGAACAGAGATTACCGAGGTGCAGACGATCTGAGCTATATGATGCGAACCACTTTAGAACAGTTCCTTGCAGCCCAATTTCCTCTTGTATTTTCATTTCTGATACGTTTAATTAAAACGCTTATAAGCATTGTTTAGTTTTACAACACAGTTTCACTTTTCCTGTAAAAAATCCTGCTGCTACGAAACATGCTAAACAGTGGCCAGCAGCACGTCAGTCATGTTTTGCTCAAGTTTTTGTTCCTCTCTTTATGGCATGTGATCCAGTAACACTGTCTGACTCAGTGTGGGCTGATATGGGATATACTGAAGGAGTACAGATAGAGCCAATCCAGAGTGACCAGATCTCACAATAAGTATCAGAAAAGCCGGATCTAGACTAAAAGTACTTAATAATTACATCTTTAGTTAAAGCATATGTCATGATGACAATTAGAATGGAAATGTAAACAATGTAGGGTAGTTAACACTGAGCCTGCACATTAAATCTCCAACAGTATGAGATCAATAACATGGTAGACATATTATTATTCTCTTATGTTGTACATCTTTCCAACGGTTCACGGATGAAAGAAAATAGAGCCTATTAGCATTTAGTCTTGGGCAAGCTACAAAAAATGCAGCTAGCCACCAACTCTTCAAACCAAATAATTATCTGGGTGTTTGTTTTACTGAAAACCCCTCAATGATTGTGTGTGTGACTGAGCTGTCTTGTTTCAAACTGAACTGCGAAACGATTCAGATTTTTGCTAGCTTTTTTTTGGCCATATCTATGTTATTCGTTAAAGTTAGTTAGTTCAGGACATGAACTCAGGTGCACACTATACACGGAAACTTTATCACTGAACTATTAGGAACTGTTATTATGCAATGAAACTCTACAAATATAGCAATATCCATCCCATTCCACAGAAATGTGCCCATGTGATCACAAACTCACCTCTAGATGGAGCTATTCACCACGTTTAAGTCTGTATTTAGTCTGGCCTGGTCCTCATTACAGCTTATTCTGGCCAAAAACTGCCTGGGGAAGTCTGACCAACAAGTGACCAACCAACCACAGTGAGCTTTGTGTGCTGTTTAGTGGCTGGTTTAATGCCAGAAATTGCTCAGAATTGGAACTCCATCAGAATTGGGATAGAGTATAACTGTCTGGATCCGTAAGTAAAAATACTGTAAAAATTTTTCCATAGACTAATTCATTTTCAGTGATCATTTCTAAACATTTAAAGACCTTAAGCTCTGAGGTTGTTCATCAATGACACTGTATATGCTTCTGTTGAAGCTATCCGTCTGGATTAAATATCGTGTTTGATAGCGGAATTCCTGGTAAACAACAACATTACACATGGTCAGCAGAGAACTCTTCACCAATCAGAGAACTGCGGCCAACAAAGTCTGCAAAATTTGCCTTGTAGCGACCGCCAACTCCCATGATGCACTGTGAGGGATGTAATCCAGTCGGTCTCCCTTTACCCTTAAACTACTAATCTAATTATACATATTGGACTATTTTTGTTTATATTCTTCTAATCAACAACCTAAAATCAATAGTTTAATATATTCCCAAATTTGCTTCTCATGTGTATGTATCATGTTTTTAAAACATTTAGATATATTTACTGGAAAACTAGACAAATATACACAAATATATATATATATATATTAAGGAGCAAAATGACATTATTGTACTTTTCTGATTTTATACACGTGTGCACTCTGTTGTCCCCAGCCAGCACAGGAAGTTTGAATGACCTTTTGTCTGATTAGATAAATAGCAAACAGGGGCGTGAACAAACCTCTGCAGACACTTGTGTAAAGACTTTTTTTATGGCCAGTAGATGGTAGTATTTTAGGCTTTTTTGGTATACCGAACAAGGGGGAAAAAAACTCAAAAAGACTTCTCATCCCTTCTTCCTCACAGTTATTACAGGGATCAGAAGAGTCCATTTGAAATGTAAAATGATCGGGGCAGTCCCCTGTGCACCACATTGGCACTAGATAAAAATGAAGCGTGCATGGGCAAAATCGAAATAGGATTCTCTCTCTATTACTTGTTACTTTTCCTAAGATTTACTGTAAAAGAAAGAAACGTACTTCTGGAGAAACCTGTAAAGAGGCTTTTGTCCAAAAGCTGAGATGAAAGGAGGCATTCCACATGTCACTTATGTTCATTAAGTATCATTGTACCACTGTAAAATAAAAATAAAACAAACAGTTATACTTACAGTAAAGTACTGGCAGCTGTGGTTGCCAGAAATTTGCTGTAAAAAATACTGTAATAATGTGCCCTGCACTACAGATGACATTTTGGGCTCACAGCTATATTTAAATGATATGATGTTTATATACTGACCTACTGAACCTTAAAAAATTATATGTTTTCTTTTTAAAATGTATTGTTAAACACCATAGAAACAACAGGCTGATTTAAAGTTCATCAAGAGTGACTCTTCTATGAGCAATGACCAATAAACATGTAGAGACATGTAGTGCGTTACCCACACAAACACAAAACACCACCAGGGAAACACATGTTTTACTAAAATAATGCAATAAACATTAACTTAACTACATAAAATATAACATAGAACACCCCAATGCACATAACTGATATCAAAAATTAAGAAGAAACACATTTTGTTTATTAAAAAATATATATTTTTTACGGTAATTATAACAAGTTTCTTTTTAAACATAATATAAATTTTACTGTTAAATATGTAAGGTATAATGTAGTCAGCCAGTTATCCCATGTGAAGTGGACACTATTCTATCACCCTGAAGTGGTTTATACTGCATGAAGAGCACCAATAAGTAAACATGCACAATTTTATTGCATAGAGGCGTCTCATGGATTGCACTATAGCCTGTAATATGGTGTTCCCTGTCTGTCGCTCACTTCGACGTTGTGTCGAAGAAGCGACACTAGGGGTCTCTCTTGAGTGCCATTTGCATCTCTGATCTATGAGAAAAGGCCAATGAGAAATAGGCAGACAGAATTTGCAGGTCCCGCCCCGGACATACAGGTATAAAGGAAGGGAAATGCATCTGTTTCATTCAGAAATATTCTTCGGAGCCGATGGTTGTGTATGCAGCGAGCTGCGAGTCACACACTGTTCCTCTCATCTCTGAGCGATTGCTGTTTGATCTACGGCGCATATCAGCAGCTTTCTCCCTTCTCTTGTCCCTGGGCACTTGACAGCACAGTTAAAGAGTTATTTTCTCTAAAAGAGCAAAAACACAGCTGGTGTTGAACGTCCTTTCCAGTACACATCTTCATAAAGATGCCCTTCCGCCCCTGTGTAGTTCCTGGATGCGGTAGAGTGCTCTCCACTTCTGATGGCCACAGGCGCTGTCTCGTGTGTCTGGGTTGCGATCACACCGAGGCAGCATTTGTGGATGGTTCATGTTCTCACTGCGAGAACATGATTTGCAATGTCGAAGTGAACTGAATTGATAGGGAACTATTTTAATAACATTTTATCATACAATTACATGTCTTGTTAAATATAGGCTATCGTCATTTTTATAAAGTAACTACCAGATAAACAATTAAAAGTTTTATTTTACAGTATAATTTTTACATCCTTTTTCTGTTAACATCACAGTAATTTTGTACCACTTTCTTGTGATGCATTGAAAAATCATCTGACATCTGAAGAATGTTGTCTGTTTTTGAGCTGAGTGCAAGTGAGTGCTTATTCTGATTTCACAAAGGGATATCATCTGTATTTCTCAAGCAGCCAGTTGCAAAAGCAGTTTTTTAGCAGGATTTGCTTCATATTTTACTCTGCTTCATATTTGAATATGAATGTCATATGAAAGCATGCAATTCAGCAAGAATAACAAGAAAAAGGAGAAGTGCACAGAATGGTTTCTATTTAAATAGAGATATTAGAGAGTACCTGATACAATTATATCTAATACAAAACCTAATGCATCTACTAAAAATACAATATAAAAAGCCAATATAATCAACATTCACCAACAGTACAATTATGCAAATAAATGAGAAAGAAGTGTGTTTTTAGCTAAAAGGAGTATTGTTTTTGAATATGAATGTGAGTCATCAATACAGACGGTTGAAATAGTGAGAAGGGAGAGCATTTCAGTATCCTGCTGGAAAGCCGCCTTTCCTGTCATCACATTTAGCACAGATTTCTCCATTCTGTTGCACAATTGCTTGGACTCGTGCTATTGTTTCGCCGGGTGGTTGTAAACATAGTTTATGATGATGTATCTTGTTCAAGCCTTTATATACACTCTATATAAACACACACACACACACACACACACACACACACACACACACACACACACACACACAAAAAAGACAAAATACAAATAATTTTCACTTTGTTGATGTTGTGTGTCTACTAATCCATAAGTAGCAATTATTATTAGATTGCATCAACTTATCTTTGTAGCAACTTAAATTGTCAATTGCAAGAATCTGACCTCCTCAAAGTCACTTTCTACAGATGTGTCATCAGGTCTTAACTGACTGTGGACTCTGGGTTCATTAACAGATTTGTTCAGATCATAGTTAAAGAACAAATAGTCCAGGATCACCTAAGATGATAGAGACTGGAGTGAAGACATTTTTCTGTTGATATTTTAGACAATCACATTTAAAACAAAATACACGTAAAATCAATTTATTACTGCACATTTTATTTAGAAAACATTTACTGATATTGGCATTTCTCCCCCTTAAATCAATTGGGCGAGATAAATAATCAATGGAACTTAAAACTAAAAAAATATTATGAAATGTGTGCTTAAATAAAGCATATAGCAGTCATAGGCTACGTTCACACAGTCAGTGTTTGTGGATTGACAACAGTATAACTTACAGGTGTAATATGACACTGACTAAAGATGGTACGTCCATAACAGCGGCAGGTCTTATCACAAGTGATGCTGCGTTGTTAAATAAACAAGTCCACTCAGTGAGCGAGTTCATCCATCATATCATAATTAAACGATAACCAATCTTTGGATGACAAGCAGCTAATATCTCTGTCTCTGTGAGTTAACGAAACCCCCCATAAAAAACACACAAGACATGCTCGTGTGCAGTGCAGCGCAACTTGTTGACCGGTGTGGTTTTGTTCACGCAGCATAGGCTTGCCCAGAATGCAGTTGTTAGACCTGAAAATTTGCAGGTGTCAGTCGGTTATATAACGCAATTGTCATACTCGTAAATATCGTCCTGTGTGTGAATGCAACTGTATTAAGCAATCAAAACAGGTCTGACAAACATATTTTAATCGCGATCTTGATTTATGCCTCTCATGGTTAATTAAGCATAATTGTCTTCGATATTAGTGAGCTAGCAAACAGAAATGTTCAGGCATTTTTTTTACAATATACTGTGTCTACAGATGATAGGTCAAATCACAAGCACTACTGAGTCTATATTCACCTCACCTGACCAATAGAGCTCTCTTCAGAAGTTTGCTACTGACCAATCACTTTTCAGTTTCGAGCATGCATTGACAAACGAAGCCACAGATGTTAATGAGTATGATTCATATATTGCTTTGATTGATAAAATGCTTGCATCAGAAAGCTTGAACATGCTGCCTTCAGAGACTATGTGGAGGTAGGATGAAAATCTGGTGCCTATCAAACTTTTCTGAGACTAGTCATAAAACAACTCTGTCTGTTCAGCCAATAACTGATTACGCTTACGCAGCAAGTGGGGTGGGGGGGTACTGTCACGCCCTCATCAGTCTCCCCATCACCAGCGTGTACAGACTCCCTATCAAGGGAACATGTGTGATCGAAACCCTGCCTCCTGGATTAAATCCTTGAAAAAATCACTGTATGTATGTCATGCATACTGTGTGTGGAGCAGCGTAGTAGACAAGTGTAGTCAGCAGCGTATGTAGACAATGGAAGTATACTCAGGTCTTTACTGAGATGAAGCGAGTAAAGCTTAGTGTACACTACATGACTCAAGCTCATCTCTTTGATGTTTTGAGTCACCAACTGGTCTGCAATGAGAAGTCTCAGATCTCACAACGAACGGTTAGTCCCTGAAGCTACAACAGTTTTGAAAACAGCTTGATATCTATATGTGTGTGTACTGTCCTGATGAGCGAGAGACCAACAATGAGTAACAGCCAATAAAATACAAAGAGAGTGCAAGAGGAGGGCAAGTAATTAGGAAGCCGAAAACAATTGCACAAAAAAAAATAGAAAATTAAATTAAACTTCACCCATTTTTTTCAATTTGCAAAATGGGTGTTAGCCGTACTTTCATGTTTGTTGTAGCAGGAGACAAAAACATTATTAAAAAATAAAATAAAACATCAACCACATCTCCCTACCCGCTGCCTTTATTATTTTCAGCTGTTTTATTATTATTTTCCTTTGTAAATTAACACAAATACGCATATTCATATTTGTTGGCTTACTTCAAGAACATACTGCTCGAGTTTGTGAATTAATTTCATTATCTTTATTTTAAGATGCATTTTGGGTGATGCTTTTGAAACAGAACGACAGTAAAGGCAGCGGTAACTGAGATGTTGTGCGGATTTAAAGGGAAATAAGTATACGATCAGAAAAAAGAGGAAAAAAAGATTGCTAAATTACAGGTACTGCATTAAAATTAACAGTGTGGTGGTTCTTAGCGCTATTCTTTCTCGTCTTTGTGCTTTTTTGCACTTTATTATCATTTAATAAAACACAAACGTAATATTTGATACATATCCTTGACGGAGTGGAGATGGAGTGGTGGTGGCGCAGTGGTCTAAAGCACATAACTGGTAATCAGAAGGTTGCTGGTTTGATCCAACCAGTCACCACCATTGTGTCCTTGAGCAAGGCACTTAACTCCAGGTTGCTCCGGGGGGATTGTCCCTGTAATAAGTGCACTGTAAGTCACTTTGGATAAAAGTGTCTGCCAAATGCATAAATGTAAATGTCCGTATGAAATCAGAGACTTTCTCCTTGAACATACAAGTGGTCAAAAGAGACAACCAGGTGTAGTGGTGATGTCTCACTTGTACATTTGTGATTGGATCACTCAAAATGCATCTTGATCCCAGTGTACACATGGTCTCAGTCGGGGACGAATGGTCATGTAATTGATTCACTACAGTCCTGTAGAGTTGGTACCAGTACGACTAAAAGCAGGACTGTGAGTCACTGGACCCTGACCGCAAGTTGTGTAGGATATGCTTGGCTTAATATTCAGTTGGAATAAGGAGACCCTCTCCATGTAGAATAAAACAGCTTTTATATTGTTACTGATATGACTGGAGTCTTCATCTTATGTGAGTGTTGATGATTTAATATATATTGTTAATTGCTACTCATTTCTTTACAAGTCATTTTCTTTTAATGAAGAATATTAATGTGCACCTTTTAAATCTGTTTGGGTGTCTGTACTTACCTGAGCAGTTCCTGTGGTGATTTGTTTTCCACCTGACGCCCCAACCACCATTTTGACTTTGTTGTGTTTGTCAAATATTATCGTGGGGGACATTGATGAAAGTGGACGTTTACCTGGTCAAAACGAAGACAAGAGAATTATATACTTGTACATCTTCTAAAAGGCTATTGCATATTTTGTCTGCCCTGCTAAAAGAGAAAAAAGCTCTAGGCTGGTTTATGCTGGAGTAAAAACAAATTACAAGGGACGAACGTCTTGGTCTTTGGTTGAAGATGGTGGTACAGCTTAGCCATATGATTCAACAGCAGAACCTAGCTATATTTAAGTGGTGTAAAATTAATTTTTAATGAATTTTAGACTAGCATATCCATTTTAACCTGCTTCAATACAGTTGTTGAGTCCATTGCTTTATTCATAACAAGGATAGGTGAAATCATCCATCTGGTTATTAAAGATTATGCCAGTTGAGTGTGAAATCACCAGAGAACCAAAACTGGAAAAGTACAGAAACATCATATATTCAAGATGAGAAAAGTAATCTGTAGCCATTCATGAATGTCTGAGCTCTTCAGAAAACAAAATGATTTCTAAAACTGGGGGTATTATTTTATGCTGCAGTATTAAACAAACATTGTCACATTCTTTTGCACATTGTTCATGTCTCTCTCTTTTCTTACACATCTAATTCAACATGTCAGTAGAGACTCAATGATCTGAACTGGGTGTGCAGTGTGCAGTGCTGGAGGATCTCAGGAGCAGAATTAAGAAACACTCATCTAGAAGGTTCTTGTTCTCTTACAAATCATTGATACTGCTGGTGACTGCCACAGCACTCCCATCTTCTGCAATGACAGACAGGTGAGACGTTCCCTTGTCGTCCGGTACATTAGATTTAGGTTTATAGTAGCTTTCTGGGTGAGTAGTGTCTGTGATTTTCCTGCTGATGTTTATTGCATATTCGTCTGAGGTCACCTCTTGGACGACCTTGAGAAATGAGATATTTCAAACAAAATTCTCAAGTTGTGATTTAGCTCGAAATTGATAAAGTTAAAATCCAGGTAATGTTTGATTTTACAGATATTATAATATGGTGCTCTCTACTCAGATCATGAAACTGGATCAAATGTATCCAATCCGAATTTGAGAGGTGGGTTGGATTTAAACCCAAAATATAATATAATACATCTAGTATGAAGACTTCCAATAAATCCCCAAGTAGGAATGTATATAAGCTAAACTCACTTCATGGGATGGGCCTAAGTTGTCATTTTGTGGGTCTCCCAGTTTAGTCCTCTCTGCATAAGCAAAGCGAAATGCCTCTATAATGCGATGATATGTTAAAGTCTTGTTCTCTTTTGTGGACATGCTGTGAGATGAGATGTTGAAACCTAAAATGGAAAAGTTGACTTTTATTGGGATAATAAGAATTTTGCCATTTAGAATAAAGCATTTAAGTGAAGATGCACCTACATTATACAGTTAACAGTGCTTTAACATCTGTTTGAGATTAGATAAGCTTTCAATTCAATGTAAATAAATAAACATGTAACAAATAGAGGTGAAATGTTACAGTGTTTAAAATACACTCACTAAGCACTTTATTAGGCACACCTGTACATCTACTTATTCATGCGTCTAATCAGCCAATCGTGTGGCAGCAGTGTCATACAAAAAATCAGCAGATACGGTTCAGTTAATGTTCACTTCAACCATCAGAATGGGGAAAATGTGATCTCAGTGATTTTCACCATGGCATGATTGTTGGAGTAAGACTGGCTGGTTTGAGTATTTTTGGGATTTTCACACACAACAGTCTCTAGAATTTACTCAGAATGGCACCAAAAACAAATAACATCCAGTGAACGGCAGTTCTGTGGATGGAAACGCCTTGTTGATGAGAGAGGTCAACAGAGAATGGCCAGACTGGCTCAAACTGACAAAGTCTACAGTAACTCAGATAACCCCTCTGTACAATTGTGCTGAGCAGATTATCATCTCTGAATGCACAAAATATTGAACTATGAGGCAGATCATGAGGCAGAAGTACAAAGGCTGAAGACCTCATCAGGGAGATTATTAGGACCATAATGTTCCTAGTAACGTGCTCAATGAGTTATTCATTGGAGATTAACATGCTGCAACAGTGAAAACAATAACAATAAAAGCTAGTCACATTAATACAGTACACAGAACATGAATCCTTTGGGTGAATTGGAAACACTTTGCCCTGCATAATCATCTGACTCACATATTGTTGTGCATTAAAGTAAAAGATGGCATTCAGTGAAGTGCTGTATGTTAAGCTAAAGAAACCGTTTAAACAGTCAGCAATTGAGTGAACTACAAGCAGAGATTTGATCACACTACTATTCAGAGCTGGATTTGTTTGCAATGCCGGTTTATTTAACATATTTCAAAGTATTTTAAAACCAAATGAACTGAAAATTCTGTCATTTGCATTCCTGCATCAGTTTTCATAATGTTTGAGCTGCATCAATAGAAATGAGAAAATAACCATAATATAAACATAAAATTAACCCTGTATTTGTCTGCAGTATTCTGAAACTTCCAATACCATGTGATGGTTTGGTGTGGGGAACAGATCTAAATGTTATAATATCTTAAATTAATAAAGCATTAACACATATTATATAATGATTAACAGATCATTAGTTAATGCAACATCAAATACTTACAGATATTATTATGCTTTTATTCCAATATGGCTTTGCACTTTTAACATCTATAAAAAAAATTTTTAATTACATTTAAAGTATAAATGTTTTTCAAAAATGATTAGTATTTTTCACCACTTCATCACTATTCATGTTTACAAATTATTCATTAATGTCCGGCTAATTAGTAACCAACATATGTAAAAGATACCCATTTACTGTTGGTTTATATGTAAGCATGCTATAACTAGTTATACATTTTTACCAATCATTTATTTATCATTTGATCTCATTTTTGCATTATCCAATCTAAAGTTGAAACTCTTCATACATAGTACATGTTTATAAACCTTTATCAATGATTAGAGCTGTTTCAGCAATGCATCACGATTCATCCTTAAATGATTCTGAATCGATTCTGAATTCAGTTTAATCAAGGCAGAGCAGTGGTGCACGTCCAAGACAAAAACAAAGCCGCAAGTTAATTGCATACACTAAAGTCAAGTGCACAAACACAACTGTTTGCAGAGCAGCTGTATCAAGCATATGAGAATTTATGCCCGAATGAAACAACGATCCCGAAATTCTTTCACAAATCCACGCACATAGCAACGGGAGAGTTTATTCGTGATAAGAAGAGCTTGCACCCATAATTGCACTGATTTGCACACAATGGGGGAAAACACAGAAGAAAATAATGACAAGGCAGCGATTCGGGAGATGATGGTGATGTTTTCATTTCATAATTCTTTTCTTAATTGATGGACTTGAGTCGTGTGGATTATTTTATGCTGCCAAAATGAGCCCTTTGGATCATCAAACAGCAGCAGCTTGATGGCACTCATTTAAATGCATTGTATGGACAAGCTGAGCTGAAATCTGCTCATAAAAATCTTTGCTTCAGTTCTGCTTAAGAAGGAAAGTCATATACATTTGGGATGGCTTAACGGTAAGTAAATCATAAGAGAATTACAATTTTTGAGTGAACTAATCCTTTTAACACAGAATATAGACTTTATTCACCCTAGCTTCATCTTTTATTTTTAATGAGAATGACAACTAGGCAGTGAGGGATTGACTTACAGTCTAGACTAAAGACTCATCTATTTAGCCAGGAATACACCTAATTTATCCTTCAACCCACAGTTAGTCTGCTTTAGTTTGGTCTGCAGGAACCAGAAATGTCATGGTTACTGATGTAACCTCCATTTCCTGATGGAGGGAACGAGATGTTGTGTCGATGAGTTAACACTAGGGGTCACACTTGGAAGCCCAGACATCTCTGATCTTTGAGAAAAGGCCAATGAGAATTGGCCTGTGGAATTTGCATGCCACTCCCCTGGACATACGGGCATAAAAGGAGTGCCGCTTGCAAACACACACTCAGGTTTCGCACTGAGGGGCTGAGCCAAAGGCCCTGCCATTTCAGTGGTTGGTTCAGTGTTGTGGCAAGAGGGACACAATGTCTCGTTCCCTCTATCAGGTAACGGAGGTTACATCAGTAACCATGACATTCCCTATCTGTCACTCACTCAACGCTGTGTTGATGAGTTGACACTTGGGGTCCCAATGAAAAACGCCACAAAAGCTGAGCCGAGTTATGCAGACTGGCGGTGCGAGATGGGCAGAACTCTGTGTGCCTCGTAGCCAGCGCAGCAAGCCGTCGCGTAACTACCCCCAACACACTGGCAGGCATTAAGCGGTCCCCTACACCTTGAGGAGTTGTGACATAAAATACGTCTCTACGTGAGCATCTTGAATGGGAGTCTGTGCAGAGCCTGGTTCAGATCTCGCAGGTCCAAGATTGGCCGCAACCTCCTGCCTTTTTTGGGTATGATGAAGAAGGGGCTGTAAAACCCCTTCTTTATCTCGGCTGGAGGTACAGGCTCTATCGCGTCCTTCCGTAGAAGGGAGGAGATCTCCGCACACAAGGCAGCTGCATTCTCGCCTCTCACCGCAGTGAAGCGGACACCGTTGAACCTCGGTGGGTGCCTGGCAAACTGAATCGTGTAGCTGAGTCGGACGGTCCTGTTCAACCAGTGTGACAGGGTGGAGCCCAAAGTGCTGAGTCTAGAGACATCAAAGCACTTAACTGGCTCCTTGTGACCACTCCCGGAACAGCCTGGGATGGGGAGGAAGATTTTTGTCCTCGTAGCCAGTGGAGACCATCACATCGGGGGGGTTTGTGCCACGGCTGGGCATGCAGAAGCAGGGGGCCCGGTTCCGGTGTGCTGCACCTACCAAAGAGAACTGGTGGCTGGTGGTCGTGATAACGTCGGCTGGAGAGACCGGAAATAGGACCCAGTGAATAAGGAAACTCTTTTTTTATAAATTAATGTAACGCAGCCCAAACAAAAGTCAAATGAAACCAAGGATTCTCCACCCGACCCTCCGGCGGGGGAGGGAGTGGTCTGCTTACCAGCTCCCTTAGCGCAGTTTCCTGAGTCCTGGGGCTGCCCGTCTCAGGGCCGTTATGAAACCTTCTTGGGGTTCTTGGTAGCCGGCCATGAGGCCAGCCCAGAGCGTTCCTGGACCACCAGGGTGGATATTGCCTGCCCGAGAGCCCGCGGCGTGACCTTTGTCGCCTGGAGGGTGAAGTCGGACGCTGAGCGCAGCTCCTTCATTTGTCCCAGGTCAGGACTACCCTCATACAGTTCTCTAAGTGCCTTGGCTTGGTGTAACTGCAGGAGCACCATGGCATGCAAAGCAGAAGCGGTGTGTCCAGCAGCGCTAAAGGCTTTAGCCGTCAGTGATGACGTCAGCCTACAGGCCCTGGACAGAAGCCTCGGACGACTCTGCCAAGTGTTGGCACTTTGCAGCACAAGTGCAGTGCAACCGCTTGGTCCACTTGGGGAATCGTCGAATAGCCCCTTGCCGCCCCGCCATTGAGGGTAGTGGGAGTGGAGGAGCTCTCAGACCGTGTGCGGGCAGTGAAAGGTACCTTCCAAGAATGCGTGAGCTCATCATGCACCTCCGGGAAGAAAGGAACGGGGGCGGAGTGTGGTCATGAGCAGCGCTCTGACCCCACGAACCAATCATCGAGCCGCGAGGGTTCGGGGGGTAGAGGAGGATTCCATTCCGAAGAAGAAGTCTGAAGGTATGTTTGCAAGCGGCACTCCTTTTATACCCTTATGTCCGGGGGAGTGGCATGCAAACTCCACATGCCAATTCTCATTGACCTTTTCTCAAAGATCAGAGATATCTGGGCTCCCAAGAGTGAACCCCTATTGTCAACTCATCGACACAACATTGAGTGAGTGACAGATAGGGAACCAGAAACATCTATCATGATCTATAACTCTGCAATAAATTGAATGGCATCTATGCTAATATTATTTTATTTGTATTCCTGTCTCAACCTTGGGACTCCTATCCTGAGGTCACCAGAACTGGCTGGATCCAGCTCCATTCCTGCTTCGTGTTGGACTCCACTGCTACGTGTCACTGTGCGATGATGACTAAATGCAGCCGGTGCCAGCCTGACATCACTTCAGTCTATTTCGATGGACTTCAGAGGATGAACTGATGCCAACTCCAACCATAAGACATGGGATACTACTTATGCCATAGCCTGAACCTTGGACTTAGGATAGACCTCAACGAAATTACCGGCCAGTTGAACTGCGATGCACCTCACTGATCTCTGCCTGCATCACCTCGGTCTAATGATGGACTACACTCTTGAAATGGAAATTAGCCATCCAAGCGGGGTATTTTTCCCTATTTTGCAGTAGCCAGTGCATAAGACTCTTTCACTATAAAAACCGCAATCTCCTCCACCATTTTGAATAGTGCTTTCTCTCCAAAGTGGAAACTCTGGTAAGATGTAAGTGCCTTGAGTTCTATAGTTAATCAGTCTGTTGTGTGTCAGCTGTGATGAGCCTTAATGCTGAAGTTGTTCATTTAAAGCCGTTTAAAGCTGTTTCCTAGCTTTTAGTTGTGTAGTAGTAATACAAGAGGTCATGTAATGCTGTTGTATGTAAACAATGACTGACGTGGATTCACTTCATGCCACCTAACTGGGTCATATTACACATGTTATTCTTTTGCCACCAGCTGCTGGCTAACATATTTAATGTAAAAAAATACATGTAAGAGACACACATACAGTAGCTCGTAATACATCTGCACTACTCTTACACTTTAGTTTAGAATGGCACGAACACAAGTGGAGTGATACACACACAGTGAAGCATCCGAGTGCTGATGGTGTCAGACAATCAGTGCTCATGGAACATCTCTCATCCAATCAGATTTGAGTTGTGTTGTTTATGTCTGTATCAAGCATATTCAACTAAATTTAACAAACCA